>NC_074667.1:30783711-31083711 GCF_029448725.1 Salvelinus fontinalis
TCGAGAGTCGTCAATCAGCCATGAGCTGCCCTTCAGCCTGAAAAGGCTAGATACCCAGAACTGCCCATCAGTCCAGAGCTGTCTCTCTGTCCGGAGCTGCCTTTCAGTCCGGAGTTGCCCCTCTATCCTGATCTCCCTCTCTATCTTTATCTACCTCTATAGTCTTATCTATCCCTCTGTCTTGGTTTATCTCTCTGTCCCGGTATTGTCATTATTAGATATGTTTTTAGGAGGATTTTGTGGGGGAAGTAAGAGGGTGGACATTCTTGAAGGGAGGGGGCTAGGATGGATTATGGTGGGGTGGGAACCGCGCCCGGTGCCTGAGCCACCACCGTGGTTAGATGCCCACCCAGACCCTCCCCTAGACTTTGTGCTGGTGCGTCCGGAGTTCGCACCTTGTGGGGGGGGTACTGTCACGTTCCTGACCTATTTATGTTAGTTTTTGTGTGTTAGTTGGTCAGGACGTGAGGTTGGGTGGGCATTCTATGTTATCTGTTTCTATGTTGGTTTCGGTTTGCCTGGTATGGCTCTTGATTAGAGGCAGGTGGTTTGCGTTTGCCTCTAATTAAGAGTCATATTTAGGTAGGGCATTCTCACTGTTTGTTTGTGGGTGATTGTCTCCTATGTCTGTATGTATGTTCGTACCACATGGGACTGTAGCGTTTGTTTGTTTCGTTTTCGTTTCGATGTCGTCTGTTACCTGTACGTAAGTTTATGTTTAGTTATGTAAGTTTATGTTCAGGTCTCGTCAACGTCGTTTTGTTATTTTGTAGTTTGGAAAGTGTTTGTTTCGTTTCGTGTTGCCATCTTTATCGTTGTGTTAATAAAGATGGCTTATTTCCCTGAGCCTGCGTTTTGGTCTGAGGATCCTTCTCTCCTCACCTCTTCCGAGGATGAGGAGAGCGTCATTCGTTACACATGGTCCCTGACCTCATTTTGGCTGCATACAGACCGCTTACAGCATGCACATAAAACAGTTAGGGACTTCTCCTTAGTATCTGGGCCATTCATGTGGGTGTCTAGGGTATAGGGCCATGGACCGTACCATTAAAATAGGATAATAAATAATTAGATATAATTTATTTTAAAAATGTAGTTCCCCATGATAGGACAATAAATAAATAAGACGTATAATTCATTATAAAAGTATATCCATCATTTGAACAACATTGAAAGCCCTCTCATACCCGGCCCACAGCAATACACTGGCTCTGGGATATGCAACTATTTCATTACTCACTCACTCAACTTTCCAAACATAACAAATAAAAATAAACACACACCACACCATCCACACATACTGTGCCTTCTGTTTACTTAGTTTTTATCTTCACTATGTAGAAATAGTGCTTGTGTTCAATTAGTTATATGTGAAGATTTATAGAAAAGCTATATTTTGTATTGTATTGTTACAATCAGTAACCGGGCTTGAATTGTGTTTATTTTCCTCATCTATGAGAACTTTGTAATTTTTAAAATAACCATGGAGTAATCTTTGTGTCTCTGAACAACTGGTTATCAATATATAGTTTATCAACGACGAGAGCTACTCGTTTCGCTTTTAATCTATTTTCTTTGAAAATTGGATACAGAACTTTGCGCCGTTCTGCAATTTCTTTCGGAAACTGATCATTCATGCCAATTTTGGTCCCAGCAAGTCTTTTACCTAGGCTTTTAACCATTATTTTATCTTTAAATGAAGCGAATTTGGCAACGATTGGGCGTTCGTACCTCTGCCCTCTCTGTCCGAGGCGGTGTACACGTTCAAGTTGGATCTTATCGATAACTTCGCGTGGAATCTGAAGCGCTGCAAAAAGGAACTCTCTAACTACAGATTCAGGAACCTCTCCTTCTTTCTCTTGGATACCTGAAAGTACCAAATTCTCTCTCATGGATCTAGTTTGTATGTCCAGTAAGCATTCCTTCAGAACGTTGTTCTCCTTTTTAAATTCATTCATTTCGGTTTCAATCTTATTGACTGTCCCTTTTAGCGCGTGTGTTTCCTTCTCCAATGTCGCAGCTTTTTCATCACTCATCTCTAGGCTTGCCTTCAACTCTTTTATATCTTTACTAACTAATTCAAGTATACCCAGTTTGTCATTTATTGATTTTAACAGATCGGTTTCGACCTTTACCATTGCTGGTGGTGAGAATATTAGATCATCAGTGTCGGTTGAGGAGTCACGTTTTCGTTTTTGAATCGGTTCCCCTGTCTTACTCTCCGTCATGTTTGGGTGTTGCTTGTTTTCGTAATATTTGTTGATAAATGTCTCTAGTCTTAGGATTTGTTTTGTGTTATTATCCAGATTGAAGGTTTATCACTCACCAGATTATTTAGTGCTAATATTTTAGTCGAATATTATGTTTTATCTTGAGGTGCTCTACATAACTTCGTTCAGTCCGCCATTACCTTTACGTTACCTTTACGTCCGCCGCCTACGTCCTACCTTAAGAACAATATTGATTTGCACCCATTTCGCCCACAGAACAGCCTCAATTTGTTTGAGCATCGACTCTAAAAGGTGTTGAAAGCATTCCATAGGGATGCTAACCAATGCTGACTCCAATGCTTCCCACAGTTGTCTCAAGGTGGCTTGATGTAATTTGTGTGGTGGACCATTCTTGAAACACACTAGATACACACGGTGTGCCTGGCACTTACTGCCATGCACCAGTCATACACTTACAGTGCCTTTGAATCACCTTTCACAGTGATTACAACCTCAAGTTCTATTGGGAATGACGCTACAAGCTTGGTACACCTATATTTGGTCAGGTTGGATGGGGAGTTGGATGGGGAGTTGTACTGTCAGGTTGGATGGGGAGCGTCGTTGCGATGCTATTTTCAGGTCTCTCCAGAGATGTTCGATTGGGTTCAAGTCCGGGCTCTGGCTAGGCCACTCAAGGACATTCAAAGACTTGTTCCGAAGCCACTTCTGCATTGTCTTGGCTGTGTGCTTAGGGTCGTTGTCATGTTGGAAGATGAATCTTCAACCCAGTCTGAGGTCCTGAACACTCTGTAGCAGGTTTTCATTAAGGATCTCTTTGTACTTTGCTCTGTTCAGCTTTCCTTCGATCCTAACTAGTCTCCCAGTCCCTGCCGGTGAAAAACATCCCCACAGCATGATGCTGCCACCTCCACCATGCTTCACCGTAGGTTTCCTCCAGACGTGATGCTTGGCATTCAGGCCAAAGAGTTCAATCTTGGTTTCATTAGACCAGAGAATCTTGTTTCTCATGATCTGAGAGTCCTTTAGGGGCCTTTTGGCAAACTCCAAGCGGGCTGTCATATGCCTTTTACTGACAGGTGTGTGCCTTTCCAAATCATGTCCGATCAATTGAATTTATCACTGGTGGACTCTAATCAAGTTGTAGACACATCAAGGATGATCAATGGAAACAGGATGCACCTGCTTCAATTTCAAGTCTCATTAAAAAAAAGGTCTGAATACCTATGTAAATAAGGTTCTGTTTTTCTAAAAACCTGTTTTTGCTTTGTTATTATTGGGTATTGTGTGTAGATTGATGAGGAACATTTTTGTTTAATCCATTTTAGAATAAGGCTGTAACAAAATTCGGAAAAAGGGAAGGGGTCTGAATACTTTCCAGTATTCAGTGTTCAGTATTCAGGTCCTCACAGATCAGGTTCTCAATACCCCAATCCACAGTGGCAGCAAGGCATGAGGTAGGGAGAATAGTTTCAGAGGTCGAGGGTGTGGCAGAAGAACTGTATAGGCGGGAGAGGGCGTCAGGCTTCTTTCTTTGACCCTGGGCGGTAGGAGATGGTGAAGTTAAACCTGGTGAACAGGAGGGCCCACCGGGCATGCCTGGAGTTGAGGCGCTTGGCTGTACAGAGATATTACAGGTTTTTATGGTCGGTTCAGACCAGAAATGGCTGTTGTGCTCCTTCCAACCAGTGCCTCCACTCTTCCAACGCCATCTTCACCGCCAGAAGTTCTCGGTTGCCGACATCGTAGTTCCTCTCAGCAGGATTGAGACAATGGGACAGGAAGGCACAGGGATGAAGCTTTTGGTCCTGGGCAGATCGCTGGGACAGAATTGCCCCCACTCCAACATCCAAAGGATCCACTTCTACCACAAATTGACGCGAGGTGTCCGGATGGATGAGGATGGGTGCTGTTGTGAACCGATGCTTCAGGTCCACAAAGGCTTTGTTGACAGCTGGAGACCATTTGAACGGTACCTTGGGAGAGGTGAGTGCTGAGCGGGGGGCCGCTAGGGTGCTGTAGTACCGAATAAAATGGTGGTAGAAGTTTGCAAAACCAAGAAACCATTGCAACTGCACTCTGGACGTTGGTTGAGGCCAATCCACCACTGCTTTCACCTTTCCAGGATCCATCTGAACATTGCCCGCAGCAATGACATATCCCAGACAGGTGATTGTAGAGCGGTGGAACTCACACTTCTCGGGGAAAACAAGCGACACCTGGAGGGGGTGGAGACAATAACGAGGACAGGTGAAACCGATCAGGGTGTGACAGGAGCAGTGATTTGAGTTTCTGCAATATTAAAATCTCTAGGAAAGTTGTGCGATGCTCACAGGTTCCTATGTGTTGCTGTCCTGTTGTCCTGAAGAAGGCCCAGTTGGGGTCAAAACATTGCTTGATTAAACTCAGACTTGCGAGTGCCATTATGCTCTCTAATCCAACACCAGGACAAGTTTATTTTAAAACATGTGTGCAAAACACTTCTTCCTGTGTTTGACCCTCTAGTTGGACAACCTGGACGAGCAGGCTGCCCAGATCAGACGGGAGCTGGATGGACGCCTGCAGATGGCCGATCAGATTGCCAGGGTGAGTCTAATGGCCTATACACACTGCAGCAGAACAACATCAACACACTGGTTAGATTGTGCAGAGCCACACATAAACCTGAATAAACAGTTTGTAAGCATCAAAACGGCTTCACGATGCGAGTTCTCCGAGAGCTTCACTATTGTAGAAACATCTTTACGTCACAATTAATATACTGAAGGCTATATCTGGTAATCTATTGAATTACATGTATTCACATTAGTGTTGACAATACATTAACACCATTATTTGGATTTGATTTTCATTTCTTTTATTATTATAGTGTCTTGCTTCATCAGGATGACCAGCCCACATGGACACAAAAGCTGACTTGTTATGTAAAAACCCTTCTGTAACACATACTTATTGATGTGATTTTTTTCTTCTTCAAAGGGAGGCAAATTCCCCAAGTTTGTGTCGAAGGAGATGGAGCAGATGTACATAGAGGAGCTGAAGGCGTCGGTGAACCAGCTGATGGCCAACCTAGAGAGCATGCCGGTGTCCAAGGGAGGAGAGTTCAAACTGCAGAAGCTGAAGAAAGGACACAACACCTCCATCATGGACATGGGTCAGGAGGACGAGAACACACTGTCCAAGTCTGATGTGGTGCTCTCCTTTACTCTGGAGGTAGGAACCCTAACCACTGCCTTAAATCTAGCCTGAACCCTAACTCCAACCCTAACACTAAGCCTGGCCAAGTCTGAAGCTCCTGCAGTCTGGAGGTCCTAACCCTAGCCCTGACCCTAAACCTGACCTTAACCTTAACCCTGTCCAAGTATGATGTGGTGCTCCTCTTAACTATGGAGGTGCTAACCCTAGCCTAAACCCTTCACCTGGTACTAGCCCTAACCCTGTCTAGGAAGGATAAGACCTCAGCATTTTGGCATTATGAGAGAATATCCTAAAAACAGTGTTACCCTTTCTGTAATGTGATTTTCTCACTCACAAAGAAGTCACACTGTAAGCACAAGGCCATTTGAATAGAGATTAATGCCGTACAAACGTTCAATAGGAACAGTGCCTCTGAGAGAGCCCCACCCTATTGTCCTGAGCTTCTCGCTCTCAGACAGACCTTTTCGCCTGCCTCTGTCTTTATAAAGAGAATGAGTCATCATACACATTATCAACATATTTATTAACAATGGCTCTAGGTTCTGCAGGGCAAGGAAAACAGAGCTTGGCATGCTTTAGCACTTTCTATTGATGTCTGTGGTGGTGGTGATGATATAGCAATATATATATATCCAGCTGGCCCTTTGGAAAACTAGACCTGATCTGCACTTTCATTGGTCTATTGATTATTTTAGCACATGAATACATTCCAGGCCAAAGTCCCAAGGTGAGTTTGCTTGTAGTTATCTTCTCTCTCTAGATTTATATCATTCTAGACCAGGGCCCCTATTCACAATATGTCTAAGAGTTGGAGTGCTGAATGATGTAGAATCAGGTCCAGCCGCTTAATTGTTATGCTTTAAAAGGCCAAAATAATCCTAGGTCAGCACTCCTACTCTGAGACGCTTTTTGAATATAAACCCAGTATAGATTGCAAACAGATGGCCCTCTAGCCATAAAGAAAGAGAAGTAAAATAGATGGAAGCTTTCAGGAAGAACATTCTGCCTAAATGACTCCTCCACTGTACTCCCCCGATCACTGGGGTAGACTTCCATTCTTTTGTTACAAATCACAGATCACAAGGTAGACCTGGATAATGTAGTGAAACAAAATAAAAACCTCCTTTTATGATTCCGTAGCAACTTTGTTACTCATCCTTCATCACAACAAGAGTTATTGTGATCTCAGAGAATTCAATATATGCAGAAGGGCTGTTTCTGTTCCCATGGCTACTTTGGGAGAAGGAAGTATAATTCTAGCACGGACAGATTAATACTGCTCCTTCCCAGTCCCAGCAGTTGATTGTAGTGGGGAGCAGAGCAGATGTAGTGATTATGGTGCGAGGACTGAAACTACTGCTTTATAGATCAGAGAGGCTGGCCTGATTTGTAGCTTCTGTCATGGAATTTAGTAATGGGGTTTTTGGACTCCGTTGTCTTTTTTAGTTTAGAAACGTTTGTGGAGGTTAGGTGTGGTGTGGCTGTTATTAAGCTTTAGCTACTGCAGGCCTATGATATGAAGGCGGTGCGCCCCGGCGCACTTCGGGTGAGGAAGACTGTTTCAGGCCTACCAGAGTTACTCCTATAATCGAACAATATAACACTTATCTTTACACAAAATATTTGGATTGAAAATGAACGAATGACTCTCCTTCTGTACATCTATATCTGTATGGCAGACGCAGTAGCCACATAAAGAAATGCATGTCGGTGTCATAGTATGCCACGGGCATATCTCTATCTCTCTGGGGTTAGGACTAAACTTCTCTTCATATATATATATATATATATATATATACACTGCTCAAAAAAAATAAAGGGAACACTTAAACAACACAATGTAACTCCAAGTCAATCACACTTCTGTGAAATCAAACTGTCCACTTAGGAAGCAACACTGATTGACAATAAATTTCACATGCTGTTGTGCAAATGGAATAGACAAAAGGTGGAAATTATAGGCAATTAGTAAGACACCCCCAAAAAAGGAATGGTTCTGCAGGTGGTGACCACAGACCACTTCTCAGTTCCTATGCTTCCTGGCTGATGTTTTGGTCACTTTTGAATGCTGGCGGTGCTCTCACTCTAGTGGTAGCATGAGACGGAGTCTACAACCCACACAAGTGGCTCAGGTAGTGCAGCTCATCCAGAATGGCACATCAATGCGAGCTGTGGCAAGAAGTTTTGCTGTGTCTGTCAGCGTAGTGTCCAGAGCATGGAGGCGCTACCAGGAGACAGGCCAGTACATCAGGAGACGTGGAGGAGGCCGTAGGAGGGCAACAACCCAGCAGCAGGACCGCTACCTCCGCCTTTGTGCAAGGAGTAGCACTGCCAGAGCCCTGTAAAATGACCTCCAGCAGGCCACAAATGTGCATGTGTCAGCATATGGTCTCACAAGGGGTCTGAGGATCTCATCTCGGTACCTAATGGCAGTCAGGCTTCCTCTGGCGAGCACATGGAGGGCTGTGCGGCCCCACAAAGAAATGCCACCCCACACCATGACTGACCCACCGCCAAACCGGTCATGCTGGAGGATGTTGCAGGCAGCAGAACGTTCTCCACGGCGTCTCCAGACTCTGTCACGTCGGTCACATGTGCTCATGTGCTCAGTGTGAACCTGCTTTCATCTGTGAAGAGCACAGGGCGCCAGTGGCGAATTTGCCAATCTTGGTGTTCTCTGGCAAATGCCAAACGTCCTGCACGGTGTTGGGCTGTAAGCACAACCCCCACCTGTGGACGTCGGGCCCTCATACCACCCTCATGGAGTCTGTTTCTGACCGTTTGAGCAGACACATGCACATTTGTGGCCTGCTGGAGGTCATTTTGCAGGGCGGTGGCAGTGCACCTCCTTGCACAAAGGCGGAGGTAGCGGTCCTGCTGCTGGGTTGTTGCCCTCCTACGGCCTCCTCCACGTCTCCTGATGTACTGGCCTGTCTCCTGGTAGCGCCTCCATGCTCTGGACACTACGCTGACAGACACAGCAAACCTTTTTGCCACAGCTCGCATTGATGTGCCATCCTGGATGAACTGCACTACCTGAGCCACTTGTGTGGGTTGTAGACTCCGTCTCATGCTACCACTAGAGTGAAAGCACCGCCAGCATTCAAAAGTGACCAAAACATCAGCCAGGAAGCATAGGAACTGAGAAGTAGTCTGTGGTCACCACCTGCAGAACCATTCCTTTTTTGGGGGTGTCTTACTAATTGCCTATAATTTCCACCTTTTGTCTATTCCATTTGCACAACAGCATGGGAAATTTATTGTCAATCAGTGTTGCTTCCTAAGTGGACAGTTTGATTTCACAGAAGTGTGATTGACTTGGAGTTACATTGTGTTGTTTAAGTGTTCCCTTTATTTTTTTGAGCAGTGTATATAAAATAATGTCATACAGTGGACACCTATGCCTTTGCTAGCAATGCCCTGATACATTTAGTTCTCAAATCTCTGACAGGTGAACCGAGAGGTGGACAATTATTGTTTCAAGAAAGTAGCCTAACTTGCCATAGGCTGTTATTAAGGACATGTAAATGTGGACATTTGGCCAACATCCCTTGTTTATTGATGGTGTTGGCTGGTAAATGAAAATCTTCTCTGTTATGTTGTCCAGCGCAAATTTACCTAAAGGAAACTCTGAAATGGCATGTTGTTTTTATGAAGATTTTAGAATATTCACATACAAAATCAGTCACCAATTGGATGGAAACCTAGCTATAGACACCGTAAAGACTCTCTGGCAAGTGCACCAGTCCAGTGTCACTTTGATTAATCCTGCACATCATGGTTCACCAGCAGCTCCAACCATCTAAAGAATAAGCTACCAGCCAATCAAGCTTGTAAGAATTGTACTTAACGTCTTAAAAATACTTCTTTAGCCTTTTACTGCAGTGGGCTAAATCAGGGTCACACAGAGTTCTTCTTGATAGTCTTAAACAAATCTATTTTGAAACAAAAGTATACACCTCACTCACATGGTTATGGGCCTAAAAGAAGAAGTCAATTGTATCATGTCAGATATAAAGTTCAAATGTATTCAATTTCGAGGTTGCATCCCAATATTACACGTTATATACATCACAGAAGACTGAAATATAACAACGCCGTTTGATATAGAAACACTAGAATTTCTGCGTAATAAATCAAATAAAGTTGATTAATTATGTAATTATGAGGGAAAAAAACTGATCCCAGATCATCACTCCTACTCTGAGACGCTTTTGAAAATAAACCCAGTATAGATTGCAAACAGATAGCCCTCTAGCCATAAAGAAAGAGAAGTAAAATAGATGGAAGCTTTCAGGAAGAACATTCTGCCTAAATGACTCCTCCACTGTACTCCCCCGATCACTGGGGTAGACTTCCATTCTTTTGTTACAAATCACAGATCACAAGGTAGACCAGGATAATGTAGTGAAACAAAATAAAATCCTCCTTTTTTAATTTCATAGCAACTTCATTAGTCATCATAATAACTCCTGTTATGATGAATGATCTCAGAGAATTCAGTATACGCAGAAGAGCTTGTTCTGTTCCCATGGCTACTTTAGGAGAAGGAAGTATAATTCTAGCATGGGCAGATTAATACTGCTCCTTCCCAGTCCCAGCAGTTGATTGTAGTGGGGAGCAGAGCAGATGTAGTGATTATGGTGCGAGGACTGAAACTACTGCTTTATAGATCAGAGAGGCTGGCCTGATTTGTAGCTTCTGTCATGGAATTTCGTAATGGCCTCCATTGTCTTTTCCTTTTTAATGGTCATGAGTTCTAGTTCGCTTGAGTAGGCCTAAATGTTAGTATCTTTCTCTCTGGTTGTCTTAGTATTATTCACATCTCGATTTTCTTTTTGCCAAAATACTGTATTTTTTAATGCTATACTGCTAGTGAATGTAGCAATTATATGACAAGGGAACAACATTTGTCATTGTCAGTAATTCCATATTGATCATATTCTTGATGGAGAATGGTAATAAGCTCACTGGTTTGAGACCTCAAAATCAACCAAATCCACTAAATAGCTCTGCTTATATATCTATATTGAAAATAGTGTGATTGAAGAAAAATTATTCAGAGATGAAATTTACTCACTTTTTACCACTTTCTACCTGGTTCTACTTGTTTAGTCATTCAGAATGGAGTATTTTTTCAATCGACATTTTCATAATTTTTTTATTCAGACACCCATTCAAAACCTCCCATGACCCGAATTTGGGCCACGACCCGCCAGTTGAAAATGACTGGTTTAAAACATACCGTAAACGTTGTTGACCAATATAGCTTAGGAGGTTAAGGCATTTTACATTAATGTGTTCGTTAATGTTTTTTTATATGAGCTTTTATGCATTTACTGTACCTTTGTTGGTTTATGTCAAGGAGATTGTTGTAGTCATGTATAGGGCACCATAGACAGTTAGGGGCTGTGCTTGGGCCTTTTCAGGAGGGTGCAATGTAACAGAATGTAACAGAATATTGTCTAGACCAGAGTAATGTCAGCTCTATATTTGGTACATTTCTGCTACATTGTGAACCTTACCGCGTACACCCATGGTTTCACGACCTGCTGTTTGTGCCCTCCAGGTGGTGATCATGGAGGTGGTAGGCCTGAAGTCTCTGGCTCCTAACAGGATCGTTTACTGCACCATGGAGGTGGAGGGAGGGGAGAAACTGCAGACAGACCAGGCTGAGGCCTCCAAGCCAACGTAAGACCCTTCTGTCTCTTTCTCTGTCTATCTAGCTGTCTCTGTCTCTGTCTGCCTCTGTCTGCCTCTGTCCGTCTATCTCTGTCTGCCTCTGTGCCTCTCTCACCTCAACTCTTAACCTGCCTGAGTTTAACATCCACTGACTCATGTAGTGTTCTCATGTGATCTGAATGCAGTCCCCTTCTCTTCACGCTGTGATTCCTGAGTCAGCTGATCAAAGTGTGAAAGGACGCTCCCAGTGTAATCCTCCATTTAGAACAGTCTGTCTCCATGGGAATTTAAGGGAGGTCAGATGATGAGCGAAAAGATAACACCGGCAAAGCCCCCCATCTCAGGATGATAGCTTTCCAAAAAGGTTCTCCTTGGAACACCTCAAGTTTACCGAGATGTGTAACCATACAAGGTAGATACATACCAAAACTATCTATTCAGGTTCAACACATTAAGTTGGTTCAGGTTCATTTGGGTCACAGCCTTTCATCAACCCTTCCTGAATGTTAAAAGTGGTGATGATGTTAATGAGGAAGGAATTCATGTGAATGTGAATGGGTGCTCGCAGACTGGATCCCGAGTCTGTCTGCTGTTATAAAGGAAGCAGTCTGTAATGTTACAGTGTGTCTGTGATGCCAGCCTCTCTCCAGTGATGTGATGTTCAGCTCGTGATTATGAACTATTTTAGAGACTCGTCCTCTTGCTCTCCCACAGATTCAAGTGTCATTTTATAATGAGAGGGAGATGAGAGAAGTGGGAGAGCGAGAGGGAGAGCAATAGATGAAGGATAGGCATGAAAAAAGAAAATGACAGGACGACAAACAAAGTGGTGGAGAAAAGGGGGAGAAAGAGGAGGAGAGAGCAGGGGGGAGAGCAGCCTCTGTGTGTGCCCCTACTCCAGTGCTGCCAGACAGGGAGAGTGATCAGGACATGGCATCTTAATGGAGCAGGAGAGAGTCCCCCTCTAGCACTCCTGGAAATGACAAGCATCTCGCTAGCTGTCAGCTCATCCACCGCATACACCATCACACAGGCGCTGTTTTAACAACCTCCTTGTACAGGAGGAGACGTGTCCTGTCTGATCTATGATCTTTCATTTTTTTAAACCTTTATTTAACTATGTAATTCAGTTAAGGACACATTCTTATTTACAATGAAAGCATACCCTAGCCGAACCCAGACGACGCTAGGCCGTGGGCTATGCGTCGCCCTATGGGATCCCCAATCACAGCCAGTTGTGATACAGCCTGTAATCGAAACAGGGTCTGTAGTGACGCCTCTAGCACTGAGATGCAGTGCCTTAGACCGCTGCGACACTCGGGAGCCCAAATCTTGTGTCATTTAGTTTATCAAATGATCCCTGAATGTAATACAGTACTGCTCTCATTCTTATTGTATATAATGACACTCAATAAATGCATGATCAATGTAGGTATTAGAACTAAGGGGCCAATGTGAAAGAGTAACATTCTAATCACATTCCCAGTGTGAGATGAGACACCACCTGGTGGTGATGAGTGTTAATGTCAGTAAGGCAGAGGAGAAAGACATTGTCACTCACAGATGCAGCTCACAGCAGAAGGAGAAACGGCAAACAGACACACACACACACACACACACACACACACACACACACACACACACACACACACACACACACACACACACACACACACACACACACACACACACACACACACACACACACACACACACACACACACACAGCTTCAGACTGCTGGCTCTGTCTTGTGCTGCCTGTCTCCTTGATGATGGTATCACATGCCATCCAATCATGACACAATAACCCCTATAAACATGTTCGTATATATCTCATTGTGAATGTGTGTGTGTGTGTGTGTGTGCATGCATGAGTGTTTGTGTGTGTCTCTGTGTGAGTGGTAGGGCTCCCTCAGGCTGTGCTTGCCTGTGTGGAGCGGCCGGTTCGCCCGTCTCCCACTCAGTCTCACTCCATCTCCTCTCTGTAATAAATTGAAATGTTGCTTCTGCACAGCATTTAATAAACCTTCTACTCCTCTCTACTTCTACCCTTTGTAGTGTCAGCTGCTATTCTCAGTCTGTCTCATAACTGAGCAGTACGTAGCTTACCCAGACCCAGTTTATTGTTTTCACTTTATCACTTTGGTTATAAAGTTTTATTTTTTAACAACCACGTCTCACTCTTTCTGAGAGCGCAGATATCGACTTTTGGGTAAGAGGATGAGAGAAAAAGAGCCACAGACAGACAGAGAGAGGGAGAATGTGCGAGATAAAAGGAAAACAGGGACGGCGATTCTAGTGGATCTTGTGCAATTCCTCTGGGCCAGGTAGATGTTCATTTACGCTCGGATTCAATCCAACACAGAATAACAAACAACCTGAGCACAGGGATAGACTTTTAAAGGCATTTCCAGAATGTTGGCTGATCTAACTTTCGCTGTAAAGACTGCAAATGTCGTCTCAAACATAAATCAAATTCCAAATGAAATGACTGTGCACACGTTGTTTGTCTGCGTTTGTTTGCATCCTGGCCTAAAGCTACAGCCCTGTAGGTGTTGGAGATGTGTCCATGTCTTGAGAGCTGTGTCAAAAATCAAATCAAACTTTATTTGTCACATGCACCGAATACAACAGGAGTAGACCTTAACGTAAAATGTTTACTTTACAAGCCCTTAAATAACAATGCAGTTCAAGAAATTGAGTTAAGAAAAAGTAACACAATAAAATAACAATAATGAAGCTATATACAGGGGGTACCGGTACCGAGTCAATGTGCGGGGGTACAGGTTAGTCAAGGTAAGTAGTCAATGTAAATAGTCCGGGTGGCAATTTGATTCATTGTTCAGCAGTCTTATAGCTTGGGGGTCGAAGCTGTTAAGGAGCCTTTTGGACCTAGACTTGGCGCTCTTTTACCGCTTGCCGTGCGGTAGCAGAGAGAACAGTCTATGACTTGGGTGACTGGAGTCTTTGACAATTTTTGGGGGCCTTCCTCTGACACCACTTAGTATATAGGTCCTGGATGGCAGGAAGCTTGGGGCCCCAGTGATGTACTGGGCCGCACCCACTACCCTCTGTAGCGCCTTACGGTCAGATGCCGAGCAGTTGTCATACCAGAAGGTCACATGCTTCTGACGTGTGTGTGTGTGTTGTGTTTCAGCTGGGGGACCCAGGGAGACTTCACCACCACACACCCCCTCCCTGCCGTCAAGGTGAAACTGTTTACAGAAAGCACTGGAGTGCTGGCCCTGGAGGATAAAGAGCTGGGCAGGGTAACACAATCTTTGATCTCTCTCTCGCTCTCTCTCTCGACAGATTTCCAACGGTCTAATGTCCACTGCTTGTGTTTCTTGGCTCCAACAAGTCTCTTCTTATTGGTGTCCTTTAGTAGTTGTTTTTTTGCAGCAAAGGCCTGATTCACTCACTCTCCTCTGAACTGTTGATGAGATGCGTCTGTTACTTGAACTCTGTGTCTGTTACTTGAACTCTGTGAAGCATTTATTTGGGCTGCAATCCTGAGGTTGGTAACTCTAATGAACTTATCTTCTGCAGCAGAGGGAACTCTGGGTCTTCCTTTCCTGTGCCGGTCCTCATGAGAGCTAGTTTTGTCATAGCACTTTATGTTTTGCACTTGAAGAAACTTGAAAAGTTCTTGAAATTTTCCGGATTGACGGATCTTCATATCTTATAGTAATGATGGACTGTCGTTTCTCTTTGCTTATTTGAGCTCTTCTTACCATAATATCTTTTACCAAATCATATCAAATCTAATTTTATTGTTCACATACACATATTTAGCAGATGTTATTGCAGGTGTAGCGAAATGCTTGTGTTCCTAGCTCCAACAGTGCAGTAGTATCTAACAATTCACAACAATACACACACATCTAAAGTAAAAGAAAGGAGTTAAGAAATATATGACTATTAGGACGAGCAATGTCGGAATGGCGTTGACTAAAATACAGTAGAATAGAATACAGTATATACATATGAAATCAGTACAGCAGTATGTAAACATTATTAAAGTGACCAGTCAGTCTATGTCTATGTATATATGGCAGCAGCCTCTAAGGTGCAGGGTTGAGTAATCGGGTGGCTATTTAACAGTCTGATGGCTTTTGAGGTAGAAGCTGTTTTTCAGTCTCTCAGTCCCAGCTTGGATGCACCTGTACTGACCTCGCCGAGGGCTGTCTTCTGTATACCACCCCTACCTTGTCACAACACAACTGATTGACTCCAACGCATTAAGAAGGAAAGGATTTCCACAAATTAACTTTTAAGGCACACCTGTTAATTGAAATGCATTCCAGGTGACTACCTCAAGAAGCTGGTTGAGAGAATGCCAAGAGTGTGCAAAGCTGTCAAGGCAAAGGGTAGTAGCTTTGAAGAATCTCAGAAATAAAATATATTTTGATTTGTTTAACACTTTTTTTGGTTACTACATGATTCCATGTGTTATTTCATAGTTTCATTGTCTCCACTATTATTCTACAATGTAAAGAAAAACCCTTGAATGAGTAGGTGTGTCCAAACCTTATTGTTTTAAACCTTTGCATTTTAGACCAATACATTTCTCCTGGTTGTTGAACTGGAAGCAAAGGTGACCCCAGCCATCCATAAACTGAGCTGTTATGTCACTGAGTAGACAGTTATGCTGGATTCCACATCGACCCCTAGCCCCTACTCCATAGGCACTCATGTAGGTCTGAGAGGATTGGATTGATAATAGCACTATGGTATTATGGTTAGGAAGTAGGGACTAGGGTTGATTTGGAAACCAGTAAAGTATGCCACTTCCAGGTAAAGTCACAATCCCTAAACCATACACTCTGTAACGTGAGCACACACCATTCAGAGCACACATCATTATGGGACAGAGAAAGCTGGTGTAATCAGTCCTGGGTTGGTTAGCATGATGTGATGTGTAGACAGTAAGCTACAGCCACCGCTGGGCCCTAGGTATGCACAGTTCTTGTTTGAAATCCCTGGTGATGAGGATTATGCAAAACTCGTTTTTAAAATTCCCATTTGATTGACTGGGCCTCTCTGTCCTGGATTAGGCAGGTGGTGAAATTAAGGTGTGCTATAGTCTCATTCAAACCCTCCCTGTGGAGAAACAGGACCAAAACAATGTCCTCTTCACTGCCGGATGCTTATTCAATACAGTACTGTCGGTGGACTGAGTCAGGGATGATTTTTAACCCCTCACAGCCAGAACATTTTAAGCTGTGACCACACTATAGTTCCTCAATGATGTATCCAGGCCATATCATGTCCACACCTGTCCTTGTATAAACGGTCCTTTCTCTTCACGTTAGACGTTTGACTGAATTGCATATGGTTAGAATCCCCAAGCCGACTAGGTGAAAAGTCAGCTGATCTGCCCTTGAGCAAGGCACTTAACTTGAATTGCTCCTGTTTGTCGCTCTGGGTAAGGGTGTCTGCTAAATGACGTAACTGTAAGTCATGCAGAGATGTCTTCATCATCTGCTTTGCTCCGCTCTCCTGTCCTCTAATGCAGAGAGAGAGAGCCCTCCAACGTCCTGTGATAGTGTGCCAGGCAGCACTAGATAGGCTGCACACGGGGCATGGACGTCAGTTCAACATCTAGTCTTCATTGACATTTGGTTGAGTTGTCAACCAATGTGGAATAAAAAAAAAAAATCTTTGGATTTAGGGTAAAAGTTGGCTGAAAAAAAGACTAAATTCCCTTACGTTGATGACTTTTTGCAAATTCTATCAGTTTTCCACATTGATTTAAGGTCATCACATTGATTAAAGGTCATCCCATTGATTTTTGTTGTTGAAATGATGTGGAAACAACATTGATTCAACCAGTTTTAGCCCAGTGGGAGTGACCTTGCCTGTGATAGGGGCTCTTTGATCTCCTGCTGCAGCGGCAGACAGGCAGTCAGGCAGGCAGTCAGTCAGCCAGCAAGGCAGCAAGGCTTCATCAAAGCTCTTTAACTCAGCAAAGATAGATTACGCCCCGTCTTCAGGGAAGCAGGGAGGAGCAGAGTAGAGCGGGGACTGCTGGGCTTCTCTCTCCTTTGATATGGCAACACAGCTACACAGATACACTGAGCCACTGGCTCAAACGTGACACACAGCACAGGCACACTGGGGCCTGGGCTGCCAGAGCACGATTAAGATATAATGAAAACTCTTGAAAATGTATTGAGTGTTCAATACAATCCTTGAGAATGCTGACTCGTGGTGCTGAATACTCACTGGATAGGTGGATACAGACCAGGGATCTCTCCAATAAACCTTGTGGATATGTACAGTATACTGCTTACACATGTACAGTATATCCATATCTCTCAGAGGTGGTTACATTGTTACTGTACATTTCAACTGTAGTATCCAACACAGTTTTGCTTCCAAGATTCTCTGGTCTGATGAAACCAAGATTGAACTCTTTGGCCTAAATGCAAGCATCACGTCGAGGAAACCTGGAACCATCCTTGCGGTGAAGCATGGTGGTGACAGCATCATGCTGTGGGGATGGTTTTCAGTGGCAGGGACTGAGAGACTAGTCACTAGCGAGGGAAGGATGAACGGAGCAAAGTACAGAGAGATCCTTGATGAAAACCTACTCCAGGGCGCTCAGGACCTCAGACTGGGGGCGAAGGTTCACCTTCCAACAGGCCAACAACCCTAAGCACACAGCCAAGACAATTTAGGAGAGGCTACGGGACAAGTCTCTGAATGTCCTTGAGTGGCCCAGCCAGAGCCTGGACTTGAACCCGATCGAACATCTCTGGAAAGACCTGAAAATAGCTGTGCAGCAACGCTCCCCATCTAACCTGACAGATCTTGAGAGGATCTGCAGAGAAGAATGGGAAAAACACAAACACAAATACAGGTGTGCCCAGCTTGTAGCGTCATAACCAAGAAGACTTGAGGCTGTAATCGCTGCCAAAGGTGCTTCAACAAAGTTCTGAGTAGCCTCCGGAGTGGCACAGCGGTCTAAGTCACTGCATCGCAGTGCTAGAAGCATCAATACAGATCCGGGTTTGTTCCCAGGCTGTGTCGCAACCGTCCACGTGGAAACCCATAAGATGGCACACAATTGGGTTAGGGGAGGGTTTGGCCGGCTGGGATGTCCTTGTCCCATCGCTCTCTAGCGATTCCTTGTGGCGGGCGGGGCGCATGCATGTTGACTACGGTCGCCAGCTGTATGGCATTTCCTCCGACACGTTGGTGCGACTGGCTTCCGGGTTAAGTGCGCAGTGTGTCAAGAAGCAGTGCGGCTTGGCCGGGTCGTGTTTCGGAGGATGCATGGCTCTCGACCTTCGAGTTGCAGCGACGGGACAAGATTGTTACTACCAATTGTATATCACGAAATTGGAGAGAAAGGGAAAGGAGAAGGGATGCAAAAATATAAAAATAATACCGATTAAAGGGTCTGAATACTTATGTAAATGTGATATTTCAGTTTTTTTTTTTTTATTACATTGGCAAAAACTTTGAAAAACCTGTTTATGCTTCGTCATTATGGAGTTTTGTGTGTAGATTGATGAATAAGTCTGTAACAAAATGTGGGAAAAGTCAAGGAGTCTGAATGCTTTTCGAATGCACTGTATATACAAAAGTATGTGGAAATTCAAATTAATGGATTCGGCTATTTCAGCCACACCCGTTGATGACAGGTGTGTAAAGTAAAGCACACAGCCATGCAATCTCCATAGACAAACATTGGCAGTAGAAAGGCCTTACTGAAGAGCTCAGTGACTTTCAACGTGGCACCGTCATAGGAAGCCACATTTCCAACAAGTCAGTTCATCAAATTTCTGCCCTGTTAGCCCTATAAGTCAACTGTAAGTGCTGTTATTGTGAAGTGGAAACGTCTCGGAGCAACAACGGCTCAGTCGCGAAGTGGTAGGCCACACAAGCTCACAGAATGGGACTATCGAGTGCTGAAGTGTGTAGTCTGTCGTCGGGTGCAACATTCACTACCAAGTTCTAAACTGCCTTTTAGCAACGTCAACACAATAACTATTCGTCGGGAGCTTCATAAAATGAGTTTCCATGGCCGAGCAGCTACACACTAGCCTAAGATCACCATGCACAATGCCCAGCGTTGGCTGGAGTGGTGTAAAGCTCACAGCCATTGGACTCTGGAGCCTTGGAAACACGTTTTCTGGTGTGATGAATCACGCTTCACCGTCTGGCAGTCCGATGGACGATTCTGGGTTTGGCGGATGCCAGGAGAACATTTGGTGGAGGAGGAACAATGGTCTGGGGCTGTTTTTCATGGTTCGGGTTGGGCCAATTAGTTCCAGCGATGGAAAATCTTTACATTACAGCATACAAGGACATTCTCGACAATTCTGTGCTTCCAACAGTTTAGGGAAGGACCTTTCCTGTTTCAGTATGACAATGCACCCGTGCACAAAGCGAGGTCCATACAGAAATGGTTTGTCGAGATCAGTGTGAAAGAACTGGACTGGCCTGCACAGAGCCCTGACCTCCACCCCATTGAACCCCTTTGGGACGATGTCTGCGAGCCAGGCCTAAACGCCCAACATCAGTGCCCGACTTCACTAATGCTCTTGGGGCTGAATGGAAGCAAGTTCCTGCAGCAATGTTCCAACATCTAGTGGAAAGCCTTCCCAGAAGAGTGGAGGCTGTTATAGCAGCAAAGGGGGACCAACTCCTTATATATCCCACCTAAACAGGCTGAAATGCCAGTTATTATTAATATTATTATTTTTATTTTTGCTCTTTTTAAAATTTAGTTTATCAAACAATAGTCTGCACTCTTAATTTTTTTTGTTTCATTTTGGCAACACTCATTTTAAATACCACTGTCATTGTGTGTATATATCATACAAAAAAAATTGAAAATCAAGTTTTTGAATGCACTGCCCTTTAAAAAGTCAAGGTTAAAAATACAATTGTGTAGTCATCATCAGATATCTTAATCTCTTCATTTCTCTCTTAATCTTAATTTGTCTTTTCTCCTCCAGGTGGTTCTCCACCCGACCCCTAACAGCCCCAAGGCATCAGAGCTCCATAAGATGGCCCTCACCAAGGCCTGCCCCGACCAGAACCTTCAGATCAAACTGGCCATTCGCATGGACAAACCGCAGAACATGAAGCATTCTGGGTAAGTATGGACAAGCTCCAAAACATGAAGAATTCCTGGTAAGCATGGACAAGCCGCAGAAGATGAAGAATTCTAGGCAAGCAAGGGAAACCTGGTCCTATTGATCTCAATCTCATTTGTTTTAAAGTCTGCTACTTTACTGCTTAATTAACATACTCATGAGGTCGGAGTAGGATCACCAGATAGGGTTTTGTTTGGGGTTTTATTTTTACCTTTTCATCCATTTCTCTGAAACTCCTCCGGCCTCTTCCTTGGTTCCTTCTTGGCCTTATTTCTAGATAAATGGATTGTATTGTATTGTTCTATCTCCTCTGGTGGTTACTACTGGATTTGTTTTACATTTAGAGAGCAACAAAGACACTAGCTTCCAGGCCAACGTGACTCATTCTCACTGCGCCAACCCAGAGTCATCCACTCTGCATAAAACATCAAAACATGTACGACATTATCATATTATGAACAGTGATTAGGTCAGCCTCTCTTTTGTTTGTGGTAGGGGATACACTCCTTGCTATGAATGTAGTGTGGGCTAAACCTGCTGATTCTGTTGCTGTTGTTACAACACAGGAAACAACAATAGCCAATTGTCATACCATTGCCATGTACTCATTACGTTGCCATGTAGTAATTGTTAAACATTGTTTTCTGGCAGGTATTTGTGGGCTTTTGGGAAGAACGTCTGGAAGCGCTGGAAGAAGCGTTTCTTCGTCCTCGTGCAGGTTGGTACATCATCAGCCTCTGAAATATCATGTCTTTGGTCTGGTCAAATGAAAGGTAATTCAAATGATAACATCACCAAAACAACCAATAACTTACAGTTTATTCAAATATATTGGCACCATTGAACTTTACAATAGAGTGCAAATGGATCAGAATGTCTTATTTTCTCTCTTCAAAACTGGTTGAATGGCTATTTTTACCCTGTCGGCAACTGCAACTTGCCACAGGTGAGATGAATTACCCAGTAAACGAGAATCACCTGCCTCCAACCAAATTAATTTGAATTCTGAATAATTTAGTCCAGGACATTTTTTTTATTGGTCCTGTGCAGTTGTATATCAAACAAATACAACACGTGTGAACACCAAAGGTTTTTTTTCAATTTCAACTTGTTTTAGCAGAAATAGGGAATTGTGATTGCAACTGTATGTGGCTAAAGGTGTAACGGCGTTCCTCTCTCTTTTCATAAGAAGAGGAGGAGTAGTGATCGAGCCAAGGCGCAGCGGGTTGAGAATACATGATGAATTTTATTTACAATACAAAACGAAACAAACTATACTTGAATAAACTAACAAAATAACAAAACGAAAATAGACAGACTTAGTACGACGAACTCACATAACACACGCAGAACGAACGAACGAACGAGTACTTACTACAAAAACGCACGAACAAACCGAAACAATCCCGTATGGTGTAACATCGACACAGACACAGGAGACAATCACCCACAAACAAACAGTGAGAACACCCTACCTAAATATGACTCTTAATTAGAGGAGAACGCAAAACACCTGCCTCTAATTAAGAGCCACACCAGGCAACCAAAACCAACATAGAAACAGATAACATAGACTGCCCACCCAAAACACATGCCCTGACCTAAACAATATACAAAAAACAACATAAAACAGGTCAGGACTGTTACAGAACCCCCCCCTCAAGGTGCGAACGCCGGGCGCACCAGCACAAAGTCCAGGGGAGGGTCTGGGTGGGCAGTTGACCACGGTGGTGGCTCCGGCTCTGGACGCTGTCCCCACACCACCATAGTCACTCCCCGTTTCTGTCTTCCCCTCCCAATGACCACCCTAAAACTCACATCCCCTATATAAACGGCCAGCACCAGGAGAAGGGGCAGCACCGGGACAAGGGGCAGCACCGGGACAAGGGGCAGCACCGGGACAAGGGGCAGCACCGGGACAAGGGGCAGCACCGGGACAAGGGGCAGCACCGGGACAAGGGGCAGCACCGGGACAAGGGGCAGCACCGGGACAAGGGGCAGCACCGGGACAAGGGGCAGGTCCCGGCTGATATACTCTGGCAGATCCTGGCTGAGGGACTCTGGCAGGTCTATGCAGGCTGACGGCTCTCGACGCTCATGGCGGGCTGACGGCTCTCGACGCTCATGGCGGGCTGACGGCTCTCGACGCTCATGGCGGGCTGACGGCTCTCGACGCTCATGGCGGGCTGACGGCTCTCGACGCTCATGGCGGGCTGACGGCTCTCGACGCTCATGGCGGGCTGACGGCTCTCGACGCTCATGGCGGGCTGACGGCTCTCGACGCTCATGGCGGGCTGACGGCTCTCGACGCTCATGGCGGGCTGACGGCTCTCGACGCTCATGGCGGGCTGACGGCTCTGGCTGCTCATGGCTCTCTGACGGCTCTGGCCGCTCATGGCTCGCTGGCGGCTCTGGCAGATCCTGTCTGGTTGGCGGCTCTGGCAGATCCTGTCTGGTTGGCGGCTCTGGCAGATCCTGTCTGGTTGGCGGCTCTGGCAGATCCTGTCTGGTTGGCGGCTCTGGCAGATCCTGTCTGGCGGGCGGCTCTAGCGGCTCCTGTCTGGCGGGCGGCTCTAGCGGCTCCTGTCTGGCGGGCGGCTCTGTAGGCTCATGGCAGACGGGCGGCTTTGCAGGCTCATGGCAGACGGGCGGCTTTGCAGGCTCATGGCAGACGGATGGCTCAGATGGCGCTGGGGAGACGGATGGCTCAGATGGCGCTGGGGAGACGGATGGCTCAGATGGCGCTGGGGAGACGGATGGCTCAGATGGCGCTGGGGAGACGGATGGCTCTGGCCGGATACGGCGCACTGTAGACCTGGTGCGTGGTGCCGGAACTGGAGGCACCGGGCTAAGGATAAGCACCTTCCTACTAGTGCGGGGAGCAGGGACAGGACACACTGTATTCTCAAAGCCCACTCTATACCTGATGCGAGGTACCGGCACTGGTGACACCGGGCTGAGGACAAGCACATCAGGATTAGTAGGGGGAGAAGATACAGTGTGTTCAGGGCTCTGGAGACGCACAGGAGGCTTTGTGCGTGGTGCCGGAACTGGAGGCACCGAACTGGATACACACACTACAGAGAGAGTGCGTGGAGGAGGAACTGGGCTCAGGAGACGCACTGGTAGCCTAGTGCATAGTGTAGGCACTGTAGGTACTAGGCTGGGGCGGGGAGGTGGCGCCGGAAATACCGGACCGTGGAGGCGTACTGGCACTCTTGAGCATTGAGCCTGCCCAACCTTACCTGGTTGAATGCTCCCGGTCGCCCGACCAGTGCGGGGAGGTGGAATAACCCGCACCGGCCTATGTAGGCGAACCGGGGAAACCATGCGTAAGGCCGGTGCCATGTATGCCGGCCCGAGGAGACGCACTGGAGACCAGACGCGTTGAGCCGGCCTCATGACACCTGGCTCAATACCCAATCTAGCCCTACCAGTGCGGGGAGGTGGAATAACCCGCACTGGGCTATGCACTCGTACAGGAGACACCGTGCGCTCTACTGCGTAACACGGCGCCTACCCGTACTCCCGCTCTCCACGGTAAGCCTGGGAAGTGGGCGCAGGTCTCCTACCTGCCCTTGGCCCACTACCTCTTAGCCCCCCCCAAGAAATTTTTGGGTGTTACTTACGGGCTTTTTGGGCTTCCGTGCCAGACGCGTTCCCTCATAGCTCCGGTTCCTCTCTCCGGTAGCCTCTGCTCTCCTCAGTGCCTCCAGCTGTTCCCATGGGAGGCGATCCCTACCAGCCAGGATCTCCTCCCATGTGTAGCAACCCTTTCCGTCCAATATATCGTCCCATGTCCATTGCTCCTTCTTTTCCTGTCCCTTACTCCAATTACTCCGCTGCTTGGCTCTGGAATGGTGGGTGATTCTGTAACGGTGTTCCTCTCTCTTTTCATAAGAAGAGGAGGAGTAGTGATCGAGCCAAGGCGCAGCGGGTTGAGAATACATGATGAATTTTATTTACAATACAAAACGAAACAAACTATACTTGAATAAACTAACAAAATAACAAAACGAAAATAGACAGACTTAGTACGACGAACTCACATAACACACGCAGAACGAACGAACAAGTACTTACTACAAAAACGCACGAACAAACCGAAACAATCCCGTATGGTGTAACATCGACACAGACACAGGAGACAATCACCCACAAACAAACAGTGAGAACACCCTACCTAAATATGACTCTTAATTAGAGGAGAACGCAAAACACCTGCCTCTAATTAAGAGCCATACCAGGCAACCAAAACCAACATAGAAACAGATAACATAGACTGCCCACCCAAAACACATGCCCTGACCTAAACAATATACAAAAAACAACATAAAACAGGTCAGGACCGTTACAAAAGGGGTAGTTTTCACACCCAAATATAATCACATTTTAATCGCCTTCTTACCTCGAAAGAAGCTTGAACAATCACAGCAATTCACCACTGATCCTCTGATGTTCCTGAGCAGATGGAAGTGTATGACGTGTCTGTCCTCTCTGTTGTAGGTGAGCCAGTACACCTTTGCCATGTGCAGCTACAGAGAGAAGAAGTCTGAGCCACAGGAGCTGCTACAGCTGGATGGTTACACTGTGGACTACACCGACCCCCAGCCAGGTACATATATACACACATGCACGCACACATGCACATTCACACAGACACACACGTACATTATGTACGCACGTGCATGCATGCACAGATGGACGCACACACACACAAATGCATGCACGCACACACACACCCGCACAACCTGTCCCTAAACCCTCCTCTCTGTCTCTAGGTTTGGATGGCGGCAGGGCGTTCTTCAACGCGGTGAAGGAGGGCGACACTGTAATCTTTGCCAGTGATGACGAGCAGGACCGCATCCTGTGGGTTCAGGCAATGTACCGGGCCACCGGTCAGTCCCACAAGCCCGTTCCTCCCACCCAGATCCAGAAACTAAACTCCAAGGGGGGTGCCGCCGCTCAGATGGACGCGCCCATCTCCCAGTTCTGTAAGTAAACCAACACACAACCTCAGCATCAGATCAGCCAATCAGCAGGCAGTTTCAGGTTTCATCTCCCCCAATCCAGTGACAGCTCTCACCCATAACGTGTCACTACGCCATGTGTCTCTCCCCACGTCACACTGCAGCCACATACTGTAACTGTTAAACACGTTGCGCTGTAGAACTAAAGGCAACACACGCAGGCACGTCCTCCTCATTGCTGTATCACACAGAGTGCCCAGCATCTTTTGGCCTCCCCTCATCGTCACCAATCAGTCACACATGACCTGTTTAAAGGTGCAACATCCTATGACTCTTCCCCCGTCAATCTGCTCTGTCTCTCTCTAAACATTAACCACGCTGACAAACTTAAGAGAAAGACGGAACGGCGGCCAATGCCGTAGATATAGATTAAACCACTAAAATGAAACATCAAGCTTGGCACCTTTTAAGCCTTTTGAATCCTTTTGAAACCTTTAAAATCTTTTGAGACTGTGTTGCGTTAACAGTGGTACTTAAGTGTTATGTTTGTGACAATGCTAAGGTGTCAGGGAGTATTGCCTGAACACCTCCCAGACGCCAGCATGTTGTATGGTAGAAAACAACAGCTGTAACAGACCGACTTTCTGAGTCCCCGCTCAGCCCAGCCCTGTCTCGGTCCAGCCACTGCTCAGTCAACGTTCTCTGTAGTGTTAACCGTTCCTTTACTTGTACCTTTAAGCAGCCACTGGTCAGATACTGTACAGTAGCAAAGTAAAGGTAAGACTGTCTCTAGTAACGTGGCTTCTGCAGCACGTACCTATCTACTTCCTGTTGTAACCGTCTCTTCTGTGTCCTCTGCCTCTTATTTAAAACACACTTCGAATCACAAGTTAACAGTCAAATAGGACCAAAGATTTTTAGCCGAACATGATACTCGTGTATCCTAATACACTTTTCTTTTTACAAAATATATCTAAGTTACACGTTGTGAACACTCTGAAACCTGAACAGGTTGAACCTAACTTGGTAAATCAGTACCCTTTAGTAGCCAACTCAATTCTGTTGTTTTACTGCACTAAAGAACTAGCCTGGTAAAACCAGACTGAATGCTGTGCTCACCATCTGTTTCAATGAGGTGAGTGCATCGTTCAGTCCGGTTAACAAGACTACTAAAGAACACTCCACTGCTATTCAAAACCAAACGTGATAACTTATTTTAGTGTGCATCCTTCCTTCAACTCCTTTAGTTATTTTAACCATTATTCTAATGCCCAGGCCGTTTGGTTAGAGTTAATGGGTTGTAGAAAAAGCTTTTTTCCCCTTTTATTATATTGGCATTTTTATAACCTGAAAACAATTCAGCAATAAAAACATTTACAATGGTTTTTATGCAGGAATTATGCTATTTAGGTAACAAAAGCGTAGATGTCATTATTTGGGTGGGGAGGGGTAGAAAATCTATGTTTTAATTAATTACACTGTAGTTTTCATCCGTTTCTATAAACAGAATCTATAGACAAGAATTCCCTGTGGTCTCTCGGTCTCTCCATTGGTGTCTTTGTCGAGTATGTGATCGTTCTTCTGGTTATTTGGTTACCTCCTCTATATAAGACCAGCCATTCTGATGCCATTCAATGACCCCTCACAGTGGCACAGACCTCCTCCTTCTACCCCCCTCCTCTCTGAAACACTGTGCCACACCAAACGCACATGTTTCACCCCACCCTGGTTATCTTGAATGGCACAGGGGCCATAACATACACCACACCACCCTGTTACTCTCCTTTCTTTCTCTTTCTCTTTCTCTTTCTCTTTCTCTCTCTCTCTCTCTCTCTCTCTCTCTCTCTCTCTCTCTCTCTCTCTCTCTCTCTCTCTCTCTCTCTCTCTCTCTCTCTCTCTCTCTCTCTCTCTCTCTCTCTCTCTCTCTCTCTCTCTCTCTCTCTCTCTCTCTCTCTCTCTCTCTCTCTCTCTCTCTCTCTCTCTCTCTCTCTCTCTCTCTCTACCATCAGAGCTCTGCTGACGATAATTTGTCTAGATGCTATGAAGGTTCTGGAGCACTGATTTGGAAGAATAGGAGAGTAGTCTTTCTAAAGGAGAACTTACAGGTTACTACTTCTAAATGATGATTTTAGATGAGGAAGGAATGGGACTCTGGCAAAGCTAATAGTGTTTTCTCATGTGCCAGCCTGCCTCCAGACTGAATCCAGTACTGTACTTACCAGAGAAGTTATGCGTGTCACTACTCATTACCAGGCAACATCACTTTGCTTTAAGTGGACTCCGATATTCATAACCATATAATAATAAAATATTCGGATAAAATGATAACATTACGTGGATATGTCAGGTTTATTCCAATTGAGTTAGCCATTTAGATTGTTATTACTCTTCATTTATTTTTTCCTCTAAACATTATCTCGTAAGCTGTCCAGTGCCTTCATAGATTCAGCGGAGGATACTGGCATCATTTACATATTAATAATAATAATAGTAGAACTAGAAGTTGTTGTTGGAGTGCTGGAGGTAACTGTAGAGTATTGGCCAGTGCTCCTCTATTATAAGCTGGAGAAAGCAAAGTGACGCGATCATATTATGATGGTAATGTGTAAAGTATGTTAGAATAAGATACAGATGTAGGATCTTAATTTGATCCCCCTGTTGCAGGATAACTTTCCTAAAATGCAGGACATTTACCACTTGTAGTGTATTTGAGGTTTAAAAAGGCTTGTCATTTCCACTTGGAAATTTCCGACTTGATTTTCCGTTATGAAAATGTAAAAACGCCTACAGAAAATAATTATAATCCACATAATAATTTACCTTTTCTGTTGCTGCAGGATTATTTTCCAGAATCCAGACTAAATCAACCACAGCAGAGTGATGATAACCCTTTACCCTGATCCTTTAATCTCTCTTTTTTCTGTCATGCTCTCACTGGCACTCTATTTCCCTCTCTGACTCTTGATTTTCTATCGATCTTCTCTCTTTCTCTCTCTCTACCTTTCTTTTCACTCTACAGCTCTCATTCTTTCTCTCTCTCCAGCTCACATACCCACACATGCTCAGCACACCACAACTGCCCACACACCACTCACTCACTCTCTCTGAAACACTGTGCCACACCAAACGTACATGTTTCACCCCACCCTGGTTATCTTGAATGGCACAGGGGCCATAACATACACCACACCACCCTGTTACTCTCCTTTCTTTCTCTCTCTCTCTCTGTCTCTCTCTGTCTCTCTCTCTGTCTCTCTCTCTGTCTCTCTCTCTCTCTGTCTCTCTCTGTCTCTGTCTCTCTCTCTCTCTCTCTCTCTCTCTCTGTCTCTCTCTGTCTCTGTCTCTCTCTCTCTCTCTCTCTCTCTCTCTCTCTCTCTCTCTCATATTTTGGTACAGGTTGTTGTTTTTTTTAGTTGTGTTTTTCTTCCTCATGCTTTGCTTGTTACCCTTCTTTAGTATTGCAACTGCTAGGTGAGGGACACTCGTGTTTGCTCTCCTCTAGCCTTGTTGCTAGTCTTTATGTTATTCTGGTTTGTCCCTTCTTACCCCGCTGTCTTCTAGCTGGACTTAAGGGTAAGTGCTTCCCTATAGCCGGCACAGCTCAGATAATCCCCAACGATTATCTGACAAATGCAACGTGCTTTCTCTCCTCTTTCCCTATCCACTTCCTCCTCTTAAGTCTCCTCGCTTCATGTCTTTAGACAGTAGAAAACGTATTTTTTTATGTTTGATTTCTCCTCAATCTGAAATTTGAAGTAGCTATAAGCTTCCATTCTTGACGGTTTAGGATGCATGTAATTTGATTCTTAGACTTATCATTTGGCTCAGTAATTATTGTAGTTTATATTCTGGTTATTATTATGTTTTTTTGTTGCATAATTGCCTTCTCTCCTTAATCTTATTGGTGTCCAAGGACCCCTCAGAGTAAAGCAGAGAGATGGCCCAATGTGACATGATGCCATCAGAAAATAAAATACAGTAAATGACTGCTGTAGGAAATGTAGTTGTGAATCCATCAACAGTTATGGAAATTCTATTTTAGAGAGCAGTAAAAAAAGCTTCCCCCTAAGGGCACTTCAGAGCTTGTAATCAAGCTTCTTTTCTTTTTTTTTTAAGTCCTACAATTCTTTACATCGCTTACAAATGATTGAATATTTCCATATTGTTTAATACATTTTTCAAAGAGTAGAGCAGTTGGAAAGCTGTGACATGTTGAACATTTTGGTTGTGATTCGTTTGGACCCTTTTAGCAGGGTAACATGGGTCATGCTTTACTTCCGAGGACTCAATTCATAGCTGTGGGAAGTAGGGGTGCTGAGGGTACTACAGCACCCCCTGGTAAATCACCCCAAAAATTAGTGGAGAAAAATACTCCTCAGTGGCCATAGCTCAATTGCTTTTGGTTATTTTCTTTTGTCCTCTGTTCACGAGAGTTGGCAAATATGTACGTGGAGTATTTTGAATGCAGATGACAAGGAGTAGCCATTGGCACCGCTCCTTACCATACAATACTCTGGAAGAACCCTCTTACTAGATGGGCCTGTAGACAGCAGCTAGCCCCCCCATAGTAGCACCTCTAGGAGGGAACAGATCTAATTTTGGTTTCTTTTGATTGCCCTTTGATTGCCTGAACAGGTGAACACTTTTGTCATGTGTCCATTATTGCATTGATGGAATTACAGGAATTTTTATTTCCCCCTTGCCATCTCCCAGAGAATGATCTACATGTAGTTTTGCCTCTGTCGGCTTCATGCTATAAACCGATGTACTTGCACCAAATTGTATTGCTACCCTGTTAGAGATACTCCAGTAGTTGGTATGCCTGTTAGTTGTGCTCTGTAGATGTCATGAATAAATACACTGCAACACACTCAAGTATTGTCAACTTGCAAATGCTAAGAGAAAGAGGAATGCCCAAAATGTTTTATCCCAAACATTGAAAATGGAACCTTCAGATGCATGACATAACATTTTGAAATATTTTTGAAAGCACAATGGAAAGTCACTGTTCTACAGCATGTGATATAATTATGTTTGTCATTGAGTATTTATTAATTACTGTATTCCCCAATATTCGTAATAGAAAAACAATCCAATCTTTTTAACCAATCATCTTGCCTTTAGATGATGACGTCACCATCGACAAGAACTCACTAAATATGATCATGTGCCCCCGTAGTCCATTCAGTCTGTTATTCCAAAATCAAACTCCATTTCCTCATTTAAAACAACCAGAAGAGATATTCCCCACCCCATTTCCTCCAGCCTACATTCAAGCACTTTCTATCACACATCGTGCACCTCCACTCTGCCCCTATCGCACACTTTCTCTCACCCCCACCCTTCCCCACTGCCCCCGTAACTATCCCACCCCGTCCGCTATCGCTTTCTTCCCCACTTTCCTGGCACTGTCTGTATCTCCCTCATCTGTTTATCTCTCTATGTCTGAGTCGTTTTCTCAGCCCCCCTCCCCCTTTCTCTCTCTCTTTCTCTGTGTTCACCCTTTGTTTCCTCTTACCCTTTTCATCCCATTCTCTCACCCTCACCTTTGAACTCTATTCTCCCGACAACTTTCCTTTTTCCATCATATCTATAATTTCTTCCCTGTCTCACCCCTCTCTCACCTCTCTTAACCTTTGCTTACCCCTCAGTCTTAGCCTTAGTTCACCCCTCTCTCCCTTTTAACTCGTGGTAGGGCCTTTTTTGCCAGTGCCTAGCAAAACCAGGGATGCATAGTCTGTTGGTCTAGTCCACTCGTTTGGACGATTAAGAAACAAAACACCTCCCAATTTTACACTCCAGAACCCTTTACCAAGTACCATTGAACGTACAGCTGTCCTATCCTCATCCATGGCCCTCCATCTCCCCTTTATCTATCCCTGTCTCTGAACATGGGGCGGACAGATGTCAGTTGAGTTCAAAGTTAGTGTTGCTATAGAACCCCCACCCCCAGCCAAGCCCAGCCTACCCCCTTATCCACCTGCCCCACCACCGTCACATTATCCTCACTTTTTTTCAGTGTCACACGATTGGACATGACACCTGTCACTCACCGACGCTGAAGAGGACATGAACATCAACACCTCTTTCATCTCTCTATATGCTATGCAAGTGACGCTGCAAAGTGGCATTGTCGTTTTTGAACATTTGTAGGCTTTTTGAATGGTGTTGAATGGGCAAAAACGTAGTGCATTGGTTTTTAGTGCAAAAACATAACGAAAGGCATCTGGCAGAAGTAAATTCCTTCACAAATACAAATATAACTTTATATAGTACCAGTCAAAAGTTTGGACACAACTACTCATTCAATGGTATTTCTATATTTTTACTATTTTCTACATTGTAGAATAATAATGAAGACATCAACACTATGAAATAACACAGATAGAATCAAAAAAGTTTAAAACCAATCAAAATATATTTTAGTTTTTATATTCTTCAAAGTAGCCACCCTTTGCCTTCATGACAGCTTTGCACACTCTTGGCATTCTCTCAACCAGCTTCACCTGGAATGCATTTCCGACAGTCTTGAATGAGTTCCCAATTATGCTGAGCACTTGTTGGCTGCTTTCCTTTGCTCTGTGGTCCAACTTATCCCAAACCATCTCAATTGGGTTGAGGTCGGGTGATTGTGGATGCCAGGTCATCTGATGCAGCACTCCATCACTCTCCTTCTTGGTCAAATAGCCATTACACAGCCTGGAGGTGTGTTGGGTCATTGTCCTGGTCAAATAGCCCTTACACAGCCTGGAGGTGTGTTGGGTCATTGTCCTGTTGAAAAACAAATGATAGTCCCATTACTCACAAACCAGAGGGGATGGCGTATCGGTGCAGAATGCTGTGGTAGCCATGCTGGTTAAGTGTGCCTTGAATTATAAATAAATAACAGACAGAGTCACCAGCAACGCCCCCCCACACCATCACACCTCCTCCTCCATGCTTCACTGTGGGAACTACACATGTGGAGATCATCCATTCACCTACTCTGCGTCTCACAAAGACACGGAGGTTTGTACCAAACATCTCAAATTTGGACTCATCAGACCAAAGGACATATTTCCACCAGTCTAATGTCCATTGCTTGTGTTTCTTGGCCCAAGCAAGTCTCTTCTTATTATTGGTGTCCTTTAGTAGTTGTTTCTTTGCAGCAATTCGACAATGAAGGCCTGATTCACACAGTCTCGTCTGAAAAGTTGATTTTGAGATGTGTCTGTTACTTGAACTCTGTGAAGCATTTATTTGGGCTGCCGTTTCTGAGGTTGGTAACTCTAATGAACTTATCCACTGCAGCAGAGGTAACTCTCGGTCTTCCTTTTCTGTGGTGGTCCTCATGAGAGCCAGTTTCATCATAGCACTTGATGGTTTTTGCTACTGCACTTGAAGAAACTTTCAAAGTTCTTGAAATGTTCCACATTGACTGACCTTTATGTCTTAAAGTAATGATAGACTGTCGTTTCTCTTTGCTTATTTGAGCTGTTCTTGACATGTTATGGACTTGGTCTTTTACCAAACAGGGCTATCTTCTGTATACCAAACCTACCTTGTCACAACACAACTGATCGGCTCAAATGCATTAAGAAGGAATGAAATTCCACAAATTAACTTTTAACAAGGCACACCTGTTAATTGAAATGGATTCCAGGTGGCTACCTCATGAAGCTGGTTGAGAGAATGCCAAGAGTGTGCAAAGCTGTCAATGAGGCAAAGGAGGGCTACTTTGAAGAATCTCAAGTATAAAATATATTTTGATTTGTTTAACACTTTTTTGGTTGCTACATGATTCCATGTGCGTTATTTCATAGTTGTGATGTCTTCACTAAAATAGTAACAAAATAAAGCAAAACCCAGGAATAAGTAGGTATGTCCAAACTTTTGACTGGTACTGTATATGAACACATTTTCACGAATTTGATGATATAATCGTCAAGCATATTCGGTACAGGACTAGGGACAAGAACACGGATGTATGACGTAGGAACGCGTCACTTGCACATGATGTCGAGTCCCCCTTTTCATGCACATGTCATCTCATCACTGATCGTTTGAGATCTGACTATATACAGTATGTAGTGCAGACATGGGAAGAAAATGTGGGAATACCAATGTTTTTTTTATCAGGTACTGGTTGTATTCTGCTTTTAGGCTTTTCATCAATGTTTTTTTTATCAGGTACTGGTTATATTCTGCTTTTAGGCTTCTCATCATTGTTTTTGTTAGATGAGAGTATTCTGGTTATTCAAATTATGCCACCACTACTGTCATGACAGACAGAATACATCTTTTTGGTTTCAGAAGATGGTCGTACATGAATACATGTCTCCTGTGTTTTCCTATTGTTCTCTGTCCTCAACATATACACTGCAGTTTTAGATCTATTGAACAACCATACAACACTAATCAAATACCGTCAAAATCGATTTAAGAAACGTGGGCACTCATTACTTGACCTGCTCCCAGAATGCATTTGGATGCAGATAACCAGCTCCCTAGAGGCTTGTGTCCGCTACCCAACCTTTATAAAAATAGATGTATTCTATAGAATAGAAAACACTTAACTCTTACAGTTTTGAATCGACTAGACTTTCTCCATGAAACAGAGCTATTTACTCAGCTTAATGTTTTTATTCAAAATCACACTGTACTCTGTTTTGTTGTCCAGCACACGACCCGTCATTTTGTCAGGAACTTAATGACATCGACCAATCAATCGCGAATGGCAGAATCTATTGAATACATATTACGAATGAGAATAGCATCCTATTCAATTTAACCCACCACTTTCTTAATACATGTTTTGAATCTAATATGCCTAAAATGGTAGCCATTGAACAACAAAAAAGCTGCCAGCATCCACATACTACAGTACGAAAAAGCACTGGTCCCATTGAGCTTAGCTACAGATTCACATCAGTAGCTCCTTATTCCACAATCACGATCAGCTCTATTGACTCTGTCTGATATGATGCAAGTTGACAATGTAAAGCTGTAAGTGTTTATAATTTGCCCTAACAGTAGTCTTAGCCAGACAGGCCCAGTGTTGTGTTGAGGTAGAGAGATATGCTGTACTCTTTCTCTCTGCCTTACTGACACCCTCTTCCTCTGAATCCTGCCCTTTTCCCTGTGCTGGTTGGACACAGACGCAGACAGAGCTCAGAAACATGGCATGGATGAGTTTATCTCGGCTAACCCCTGTAGCTTTGACCACGCCTCCCTGTTCGAGATCGTCCAGAGGCTCACGTTGGACCACAGGCTCAATGACACCTTCTGCTGCCTGGTGAGTGGCATTCTCCAAACCCACAGTACGGTGGAATGAGAATAAAGTCCTGGGCACTAAAAAATATACTTTATATCAAAATGCTGACATTTCTTGGAGCAAGGTACATTGTTAATGTGACTCAGGTCATGGTTCAGTCAGGGAAAGGGGTTTGTTTGTGATTGAGATCATGATGCTAACCTCTTAAAAAAAGCTCTGATGTAATGTGTAGGGATGGTTCAACCGGGCCAGGTGTTCTAGTCTAAACTGTTAAACCCCCTCTCTGGACCTCCCGAGTGGCACAGCGGTCTTAGGCACTGCAGTGCTTGAGGTGTCACTACAGATCTGGGTTCAATCCCAGTCTGTGTCGCAGCCGGCCGTGACCGGGAAACCCATGAGGTGACGCACAATTAGCCCAGTGTCGTCCAGGTTAGGGGAGGGTTTGGCCGGCCGGGATGTCCTTGTGCCATCGCGCTCTAGCGACTCCTGTGGCAGGCCGGGCGCATGCACGCTGACACGGTCACCAGTTGTATGGCATTTCCTCCGATTGGTGCCGCTGGCTTCCGGGTTAAGCGAGCAGTATGTCAAGAAGCAGTGTGGCTTGGTAGTTTTGTGTTTCGGAGGATGCATGGCTCTCGACCTTCGCCTCTCCCGAGTCCGTACGGGAGTTGTAGCGATGGGACAAGACTATAACTGCCAATTTGATATCACGAAATTGGGGAGAAAAAGGGCTTAAAATAATGATAAATAATAACATAAAATCCACTCTCTGATGTAATGTGTAGGGATGGTTCAGCCCGGGCCAGGTGTTTGTCCTGGATGAGTACTGTGCCAGGAACGGCGTGCGGGGGTGTCACAGACACCTGGGTTACCTAGGGGACCTGCTGGAGAGGGCGGACAGAGGAGCCATGATCGACCCCACCCTGCTTCACTACAGCTTCGCTTTCTGCGCCTCCCATGTCCACGGTAACAGGTAAAATCTACACCCGATTGAACCCGGTCCTCCTGCTTGCCAATCCATAGTCTTAATCATTAAACCAAGAGGACATCCTCAAGGCCGGAGGGCGACATTTTGGACAAGTCAGTGCTCATCACAAAGTAGCACTGGCAATGCTAAATCACCACCATATCGCAAGAGAGATGGGTAAACTTTGTATCTCAAATACACACACAAAGGTCTTCAGATAAAATAAGAAGAGAAAGAAGGAAAGAAAAGCTGGCCATCGTAACAGGACAAAAGGGTCAGAGTCATCAAACGCAGCAGAGCACCATTGCTTTATGATTTCCCAGTGTTACGTCTGTGTTTGTCATGAATGTTTTGCATATTATTTATTATGATTTTAATCATGTATTTTATGATATCATGTCATCATTTTGTTCACTTTTTTTTTTATTAATCACTTATATTTACCTTGGTTTCCACCGTATTCCTTTTTTCTTTTCCCTCCTTGTCTTTTGTTGCTTTATTCAGTCTCATTATGTCGATGTTGCTCATCCTCCCATGCATCCCTATAAAGTCAGAGAGGGCAGCAGTTACTGTGGGCCACTGATGAGTTGTGAGGGCCCCTGGGCCCCTGGCGGCGCCCAGAGCCCAGAACCAGGGGCTGGCTCGAAACGGGGAAGCAAAAAGATGAAGTTTAGAAAGAAAAGGGATTCCACATTTCAGCTCGTCCAAGAGCCCATCAGGTAAGATGATGTACTATAAAATGTACCTATATGTACATAGCTACTTCAATTACCTTGTACCCATGCACATTGACTCGGTACTGGTACTCCCTGTATATAGCTATGCAATTTGTACCTGTCATTGTTATTCGTTATTCACTGTGTATTTATTTGTCGTGTGACTTTCTATTTTTATTATATTTTTTAACTTTAATTCTACACTGTTGAAAAGAGACCCGGAAGTAAGCATTTCACTGTTAGTCTACATCTATTGTTTACGAAGAATGTGACAAATACAATTTGATTTGATGTTGGTCTGTGTAAGAAAGAACATTTAAATTTGGTAAACATGCTGAAGAATGATTCTCTTTCACTCACACAAGCAGCAGTAAAATCATGGAGAACTAAAAGATGGCACTGTTTATGTGCAAATTGTTGTATTGTTCATTTTTTGATGGACTCCAACTGGCGGCTCCACTACCGCATGATTCGCTGGGCTGATGTTGTGTTTGTATGCTATGATGTCATCCTAAGGCCTGATGGACTGGGAACAGTGAAGGTGGATGAAAAGGAGCGCTTTGAAGAAATCAAAGAGCAATTGCGTGTGATCCTGGAACACCAGATCACTAACTTCAGGTGAGTGCTGCTGCCTACTGGTCTATCTATCGATCCGATCGAATAATGGATAGATGGAATAATGGAATAGTATATGATGAGGCTAGCGATCGATCGATCGATTGATCGCTTGCTGGCCTCATCATATACTATTCCACGGTTCTGTTGTCCATAGTGATTTTTCATTGTGATTCAACTCGCTTCTCTCGTGTAGATATTGCTTCCCGTTCGGACGTCCAGAGGGAGCCTTGAAGGCCACGCTGTCTTTGCTGGAAAGGGTTAGTACATTTTGATGACTGCAATCTTTTCGTTCTCATTTTACAGAAAATGTTCAGTTCATGAATGATTCAGGTTTCATAGCTCATATAATCTCATATATAAGCTAGAAAAAGGAAATTGAAAATGAAAACAAAACTGCAATAAACTGAAATTCAGTGGAAAGACCCTAAGGAAGAATTGTCCTGTCCTGTTCCTCATCCTCAGGTGCTGATGAAGGACATTGTGACTCCAGTCCCACAAGAGGAAGTGAAGGGAGTCATCCGTAAATGTCTGGAGCAGGCTGCACAGCTCAACTACGCTAAAATCACAGAATACGCCAAAATCGAAGGTAACTAGCCATGATTTACATACACAGACACACCTTCAATATGCAATAGCAGTTACTAACTCTGTTGGTAAATTCTTGGTTGCTGTTGCTTTAAAACCTGAAACGGGTTGTTTTTCTTTTAGATGATGGTAACTGTTTTAGTACTTAGTACTCTGTAATTCTGGGGTTTTCTATGTGGAACAGAAGTGTCAAGCATTCTACTCTCATTTGGAAGTGACTTGTCATGACCACTTTGATTCCTTTTTTAGCATCCTACAGTGGGATTCTTTTCAAGATAACCTGGACCAGATGAACCTGGAGAAAAGAAGCACTAAAGACACATACTGAGAGCTCGTATTTTTTTTTAGCACATGAATTCAAGAGAAACAGCCTATACAGTATTTTTCCATTTGACAGATTGGTCGTCACTTGTTTGTCACTCAGCCAATTAACACTCCCCTTCGTTTCAGGCAGGCTGCTTTAGCTGTACTCTACTCTACTGTAAGTCAAGTTGGCTTTTTGTAGAGGTGTTGTGAGTAAAAATGCATTCAAATCCAAAGTTTTGGATTAAAGACCTGTTTACTTGCCGGTCTGGCCCAAATGTTACTGTACCTTGAGTTTAGCTGTATCCTGGCCCCTGGCATGTGGTGATTTAACAGTATATATCTGGAATATACAGTATATTATATCTACAGTATGCAGTAAACATACACTATATATACAAAAGTGTGTGGACACACCTTCAAATGAGTGAATTCAGCTATTTCAGCCACACCCGTTGCTGACAGGTGTATAAAATCGAGCACACCGCCATGCAATCTCCATAGAGAAACATTGGCAGTAGAATGATCTTACTGAAAAGCTCAGTGACTTTCAACGCGCCACCGTCATAGGATGCCACCTTTACAACAAGTCAGAACGTCACATTTCTGTCCTGCTAGAGCTGCCCCGGTCAACTATAAGTGCTATTATTGTGATGTGAAAACATCTACTGTAGGAGCAACAACGGCTCAGCCAAAAAGTGGTAGGCCACACAAGCTCACAGAGTGGGACCGCCAAGTGCTGAAGCACGTAGCGGGTAAAAATCCTCTGTCCTCGGTTGCAACACTCCCTACCGAGTTCCAAACTGCCTCTGGAAGCAATATCAGCACCATAACTGTTCGTCGGGAGCTTCATTAAATGGGTATCCATGGCCGAACAGCCGCACACAAGCCTAAGATAACCATGCGCAATGCACAGCCTCGGCTGTAGTGGTGTTAAGCTCACCGCAATTGGACTCTGGAGTAGTGGAAACACGTTCTCTGGAGTGATGAATCACGCTTCACTATCTGAGAGTCCGACGGACCAATCTGGGTTTGGTGGATGCCAGGAGAACGCTACCTGCCCCAATGCATAGTTCCAACTGTAAAATTTTAAAGAGGAATAATGGTCTGGGGCTGTTTTTAATAGGTAGGGCTAGGCTCCTTAGTTCTAGTGAAGGAAAATCTTAACGCTACAGCATACAATGACATTCTTGACGATCCTGAGATTCCACCTTTGTGGCAAAAGTTTGGGGAAGGCCCTTTCCTGTTTCAGCATGACAATACCCCCGTGCACAAAGCGAGCCTCAAACAGAAATGGTTTGTCGAAATCGGTGTGGAAGAACATGACTGTTCTGCACAGAGCCCTGACCTCAACCTCACCGAACACCTTTGGGATGAATTGGAACGCCGACTGCGAGCCAAGCCTAATCGGCCAACATCAGCGCCCAACCTCACTAATGCTCGTGTGGCAGAATGGAAGCAAGTCCCCGCAGCAATGTTCCAACATCTAATGGAAAGGCTTCCCAGAAGAGTGGAGGCTGTTAGAGCAGCAATGTGAGAACCAACTCCATCTTAATGCCCATGATTTTGGAATGAGATGTGTGACGAGCAGGTGTCCACATACTTTTGGTCATGTAGTGTACATAGTAGCTAGAAGCAGATTTCCCCTGAACAGAACTCCCCTTCCTGACCCACTATTCCTTTCTGACTGTATCTCCACCCCTAGACTCCAGGGTCTATAATCTAAGATTTATCAAATAAATCTTACTTTGGCCCATCCCCTTCCTGGGGACCCTTGTCCTACTCTCCCTCTCTTTCTCTGTCTCTTACCTTATCTTTCCTCTTGTTCTTCCTGCGGACCATTACACTCCTCTCCCTGTTCCTCTGTCTGCTGTCCTCTTCCTCTCTCTCATCTCATTGGCTTCGCCACATTTATCACCTCGCATTTCTGTGATAAGTGGTTTTGAAGCCAATGAAAAAGAATGCTCGGATTGGACACAGACAACCCAGCATCTGTTACCTGCATGTACTACAATACATTATGGAAAGGTTTGTCTTTATAGGTATTAACTAGCCACGACATGTCACCATTTCACCTTCAATTAGATATACAGTACTCTATTATTACTTGCAAAACACCATTTTGGTTTCCCTACAAAGTCACATGCAGTGTTTGCTTTGACATGCATGTCAACAGATTGATCCAAAACGTGTAGTCAATAACTAAAAAGACATACCCAGGGTTTCGAAGATACTAAGGTGTTTATCCCTTACTATCTGGAAGATATACCAAGTAGACCTATTTTCCCTATCCATGTGATGCTGTTGGTCCAATATTAAGAAAATAGTGGTAAAACACTAGTTATTGAACCCAGTCATCCGCAGCCCCAATCCAAGTCAATACTCACCATGATTGTGTTCGTTAGGCCACAAAATGAAAGAAAACAGACTGAAACAGTGGAGAACTACCTGGACTGTTTTCTGTTACAAAACATTTTGCTACAGTGTGCCCTAATGAACGCAACCCAGGACAGTTCTCTGCCTTGCCATCTCCTCTGACCTACAACCTATCACCCTAACCTCTGACCCCAGCCTCTTGCATGCCCCAATCCTCCTCTTTTGTAGGGAGAAAGAGGGAAATGTTTGAGCACCCTGTCTTCTGCTTGGCGTCACAAGTGATGGATTTAACCATCCGTGAGTACCTACCTCATCTTCCCCCTGTCTCTCCTCCCTCCCTCTTTCAACTTTCTTTCACCACATCACCCCCTCCCACCTTCCTCTCAGCTATGTCCGCTCCTTCCTCCTCTGTGCTTTTTTTTATCCGTCGCTCATGTCTGCCGAGAGCGAGTGGGGAGAGAGAGAGAGCCAGTCTGGTCTGTGGAGGTCTGTCTGGGGAGACACTGCAACAGCACTGTAGTGGTCCTACTATCAGGGACCTACAGTCTCCCATCTGTCTGTGACCAACATGAATGATCTGTCGGTCTGGTCTGTAAGCTTCTTTCTTTTGGTTGGACATATGCCCATGCCCACCCATGTGACTTGAATGCATTTTTTACTTTGCTCTGTGTTATCTCCTTCAGTCGTCTGGTCATGTGTCAGTGAGTGTGGGCTCACCACGCTACGCTGTGCGCTGGGACAGACAGGTATGATGCTATGTCACTGCCAGAGACAGAGAAACCCAGAGAGGGAGGCAGTAGAGCAGAGCAGCAGCTGCAGGCAGAGCTACGATACCAGGAGGACAGAAAGGATTGGGTGTACGCACACACAGAGTTCCTATAATATGTATTTTAACTCCGCTCAACTCAACCCACCACCGGTCAATGTGTCCTGTCTTTGGTTGGTGCAGCTGCTGTTTGTCTTGCGTCACGGCGGTCTAAAGCTGTGTCTGTCTGCTACTGTTAACTACATCCTGTTGTTGTTGCTTCTTTACTTTTGACTTCTCCTCAGGCTAATGTCTCAACGTTTCAGCGTGTCTGTACCTACGTGTATGTCTGTGGAGTTTTGTCAATGAAACGTCTGTCAACTACCTAACACACTCCTGCAGAGTTCCCGGTGTTCTCTCGAAAGGTCGAGGGTCAGACGGAGCAGACTAAAGTGTAAAATCTTGTCACTCTCTTCTGGAACATAAAATATTAACCGTAGTGTGTTATAATCCTAAATATCTCCTCTTTTCTCTTTCTTTTCTCTCCTTCTCTCTCTCTCTGTTTCAAGTTGAGAAAGATAAAAAGCCGGATCCAAATGATCCAGGTGAAGCCCTGTTTGACTTTTAGTTTAGCCCCAATATACAGCTACCCTAAACACACACACACACACACACACACACACACACACACAGAGTTGAAGTCGGAAGTTTACATACACTTAGGTTGGAGTCATTAAAACTTGTTTTTCAACCACTCCACAAATTTCTTGTTAACAAACTATAGTTTTGGTAAGTCGGTTAGGGCATCTACATTGTGCATCACACAAGTCATTTTTCCAACAATTGTTTACAGACAGATTATTTCACTGTATCACAATTCCAGTGGGTCAGAAGTTTAAAACACTAAGTTGACTGTGCCTTTAAACAGCTTGGAAAATTCCAGAAAATTGTGTCATGGCTTTAGAAGCTTCTGATAGGCTAATTGACATCATTTGAGTCAATTGGAGGTGTACCTGTGGATGTATTTCAAGGCCTACTTTCAAACTCAGTGCCTCTTTGCTTGACATCATGGGAAAGTCAAAAGATATCAGCCAAGACCTCAGAACCAAGTCTGGTTCATCCCTGGGAGCAATTTCCAAATGCCTGAAGGTACCACGTTCATATGTACAAACAATAGTACGCAAGCATAAACACCATGGGACACGCCGCCATTATACCGCTCAGGAGGGAGACGCGTTCTGTCGCCTAGAGATGAACGTACTTTGTTGCAAAAAGTGCAAATCAATCCCAGAACAACAGGAAAGGACCTTGTGAAGATGCTGGAGGAAACAGGTACAAAAGTATCTATATCCACAGTCCTATATTGACATAACCTGAAATGCTGCTCAGCAAGGACGAAGCCACTGCTCCAAAACAGCCATAAAAAAAGCCAGACTACAGTTTGCAACTGCACATGGGGACAAAGATTGTACTTTTTGGAGAAATGTCCTCTGGTCTGATGAAACAAAAATAGAACTGTTTGGCCATAATGACCATCGTTATGTTTGGAGGAAAAAGGGGGATGCTTGCAAGCCAAAGAACACCCTCAATCTTATCGAAAATGTGTGGGAGGAACTGAAAACCATGTGCGAGCAAGGAGGCCTACTAACCTGACTCAGTTACACCAGCTCTGTCAGGAAGAATGGGCCAAAATTCACCCAACTTATTGTGGGACGCTTGTGGAAGGCGACCCGAAACATTTGACCCAAGTTAAACAATTTTAAAGGCAATGCTACCAAATACTAATTGAGTGTATGTAAACCTCTGACCCACTGGGAATTTGATGAAAGTAATAAAAGCTTAAATAAATCATTCTCTCTACTATTATTCTGACATTTCATATTCTTAAAATAAAGTGGTGATCCTAACTGACCTAAGACAGCAAATTTTTACTCTGAATAAATGTCTGGAATTGTGAACAACTGAGTTTAAATGTATTTGGCTAAGGTGTATGTAAACTTCCGACTTCAACTGTAAATATATATATATATTCCCCTCGGAAGGTATTCAGACCACCTGACTTCACATTTTGTTATGTTACAGCCTTTGTGTTTTCTTGTCATCAATCAACACACAATACCCCATAATGACATAGTAAAACAGGTTTTCTGAAATTTGTGCAAATTTAAAAAAAATCTTTGTTGAAGCACCTTTGACAGCGACTACAGCTTTGAGTCTTCTTGGGTATGATGCTACATGCTTGGCACACTGTTACGCACGCCTCTGAGAAGAGGGAACGCAACTCCCTGCTACAACTCAACTCTCTGAAGTGCAAGAGGTATGGACTGTAGGTGCGAGTAAGGATGACACAAAAGCAGATTTTACCGTTTACTTGGATTTATTTTCTTACACGGTAATATGGGGAAAAGGGGCTGGACGGAACCAAAGCAAAGAAAGTAAATATCAAAGTTCCCCCTCTCCTATCTAACCTGCCTACCCACTTAACTTACCTAACTTAGCACCGTCTGGTGCCCTAACCAAAATACAGGGGGTGGTCCGCCCAGGTCTTACCTAGTGTGCCTAGACAGTAAATATACTACGGGTATATGTATGCCCGCGGGCCTCTTGCCTAAGCACTCCCAAAGTGCCTTCTCCTTCCCCCCCTGGGAACAAACGAAACAGAGTAATTATTAACGATTTCACAAACACAGGACATAGAAAAACTGCTACCAACAACAACAGTACATACCACACTTTCTGATACACAACCAACACTATATCACAATCTAATTTCTCTCTCAATCTCCAAATCTCTACTCCTTATCTCATCTCTCTCCTCTCTTCTCTTCTCTTGGGGCAGAACACTGGCTTTTATCTTCAGGTGGCAATGGTGATTAGTGTCAGCTGCTTCTTGACGAGGGGGCGGGGTCAGCTCCAATCACCAATTAGCCTGGGGTTGACCAATCAGCTGGTTGGGGAGTACTTCAGGAAGCCACCTCCTGAAACACACACTCAAATACAAAACAGAACATAGAAACTGGGGAACGTAACACACACCTGTACTTGGGAAGTTTCTCCCATTCTTCTCTGCAGATCCTCTCAAGCCCTGTCAGGTTGGATGGGGAGCGTTGCTGATCGGGTTCAAGTCCGGGCTCTGGCTGGGCCACTCAAGGACATTCAGAGACTTGTCCTCAAGCCACTCCTGTATTGTCTTGGCTGTGTGCTTAGGGTTTTGGTCCTCTTGGAAGGTGAACCTTTGCCCCAGTCTGAGGTCCTGAGCACTCTTGAGCAGGTTTTCATCAAGGATCTCTCTGTACTTAACTCCGTTCATCTTTCCCTCGATCCTGACCCCTGAAAAACATCCCCGCAGCATGATGCTGCCATCACCATGCTTCACCGTAGAGATGGTGCCAGGTTTCCTCCAGACATGACGCTTGACAATTAGGTCGAAGAGTTCAATCCTGGTTTCATCAGAACAGAGAATCTTGTTTCTCATGGTCTGGGAGTCTTTAGGTGCCTTTTGGCAAACTCCAAATGGGCTGTCATGTGCCTTTTACTGATGAGTGGCTTACGTCTGGCCATTCTACCATAAAGGCTTGATTGGTGGAGTGCTGCAGAGATGGTTGTCCTTCAGGAAGGTTCTCCCATCTCAACAGAGGATCTCTGAGTTCTTTCAGAGTGACCATAGGCCCTTCTCCCTGATTACTCCGTTTGGACGGGCGGCCAGCTCTAGGAAGAGCCTTGGTGGATCCAAACTTCTTCCATTTAAGAATGATGGAGGGCACTGTGTTCTTGGGGACCTTCAATGCTACAGAAATGTTTTGGTACACTTCCCCAGATCTGTGCCTCGGCACAATCCTGTCTCTGAGCTCTACGGACAATTCCTTTGACCTCATGGTTTGGTTTTTTGCTGTAACATGCACTGTCAACTGTGGGACCTTTTATAGATTGCTATGTACCTTTCCAAATGATGTCCAATCAATTTAATTTACCACAGCTGGACTCCAATCAAGTTGTAGAAAAACCTCAAAGGTGATCAATGGAAACTGGATGCACCTGAGCTCAGTTTTGAGTCTCATAGCAAAGGGTCTGAATATGTATGTAAATAAGGTATTTCTGTTTTTCATTTTTAATACATTTGCAATAATTTCTCAAAACCTGTTTTCACTTTGTCATTATGGGGTATTGTGGGTAGACTGCTGAGGATTCTTTTTGTATTTAATCCATTTTAGAATGAGGCTGTAACATTAACAACATTTGGAAAAAGTCAAGGGGTCTGAATGTTTTCCGAAGGCACTATATATATATATATATATATATATATATACATACATACATACATACATACATACATACATACATACACATATATATATATATATATACATATTTATATATATATATACATATTTATATATACATATTTATGTAACCACATACACATTTTAACACACACATAAAACCTTTCAAATTCCCCCTCTTTTCTTGGCATGCCAACATTTAGCAAACTATTCTTTGTGCAGAGATTGTGTTACTTTATAACAGTCATTTTCAGGAAAATGTATTTCAATTCCATTCATGAATTGAATACAGAGGTGCGTGTTTCAATTCATGAAATTATTTTCCATCGTTTTTCCTGATATGATACATTGAATAAAGGTAAATAAATCTGCAACTGATCAAGAAAAACAATCTCTCACAAATACACATTAAAAGGTAGCATCTCCAATGTGTTGAGAGAAATAATGCAATATGAGTTTACCTCAACATATCTGGCTATCAGTATTCAAATACACACTGAGGAAAATGTTGCATTATAATTTCATTGTCACAGAACATAGAATCTGGAAGATTGTATGCAAATAGATGAGTCCATTCTCTGATAACATGACATATTTCAAAACAATTGAACACATTGGATATGGATGAAGTATGATACATTTGACAATGACAATCACTACATTATCATTCTGCTCATTATACTTCTAAGGACCAACATAAAGGCTCTGCAAGGAGTCTTCTGCCATTCCCCTGGCACTGCATGACCCCCTTTTAACTATGCTGTGGGGTTCCGGGTCCTTTTAGAATGCATGGCTAGTTGGCTACATAGTAGAACAGTTAGTACATAATCACCCAACAAACCATAGTGTATGACATGACAAAAAAAATGATGAGAATAAATAGGCACAATCGAACTTAACTTTTCAAAATGTAGACATATAACCTCAGCAAAAAAAGAAACGTCCCTTTTTCAGGACCCTGTCTTTCAAAGATCATTTGTAAAAATCCAAATAACTTCACTGATCTTCAATGTGAAGATGCTTGTTCAATGACCCATAAACAATTAATGAACATGCACCTGTGGAAGACACTAACAGCTTACAGATGGTAGGCAATTAAGGTCACAGTTATGAAAACTTAGGACACTAAAGAGGCCATGCTACTGATTCTGAAAAACACCAAAAGAAAGATGCCCAGGGTCCCTGCTCATCTGTGTGAATGTGCCTTAGGCATGCTGCAAGGAGGCATGAGGACTGCAGATGTGGCCAAGGCAATAAATTGCAACGTCTGTACTGTGAGAAGCCGAAGACAGAGATACAGGGAGACAGTACGGACAGCTGATCGTCCTCACAGTGGCAGACCACGTGTAACAACACCTGCACAGGATCTGTACATCCGAACATTACACCTGCGAGACAGGTACAGGATGGCATCAACAACTGCCTGAGTTACACCAGGAATGCACAATCCCTCCATCAGTGCTCAGACTGTCCGCAATAGGTTGAGAGAGGCTGGACTGAGGGCTTGTAGGCCTGTTGTAAGGCAGGTCCTCACCAGACATCACCGGCAACAACGTCTCCTATGGGCACATGGTTTGGGGCGGTGTGTCACAGCATCATCGGACTGAGCTTGTTTTCATTGCAGGCAATCTCAACACTGTGCGTTACAGGGAAGACATCCTCCTCCCTCATGTGGTACCCTTCCTGCAGGCTCATCCTGACATAAACCTCCAGCATGACAATGCCACCAGCCATACTGCTCGTTCTATACGTGATGTCCTGCAAGACAGGAATGTCAGTGTGCTGCCATGGCCAGCAAAGAGCCCGGATCTCAATCCCATTGAGCACGTCTGGGACGTGTTGGATTGGAGGGTGAGGGCAAGGGCCATTCCCCCCAGAAATATCCGGGAATTTGCCGGGTGCCTTGGTGGAAGAGCGGAGTAACATCTCACAGCAAGAACTAGCAAATCTGGTGCAGTCCATGAGGAGGAGATGCACTGCAGTACTTAATGCAGCTGGTGGCCACACCAGATACTGACTGTTACTTTTGATTTTGATCCCCCTTTGTTCAGGGACACATTATTCCATTTATGTTAGTCACATGTCTGTGGAACTTGTTCAGTTTATGTCTCAGTTGTTGAATCTTGTTATGTTCATGAAAATATTTACACATGTTAAGTTTGCTGACAATCAACGCAGTTGACAGTGAGAGGACGTTTCTTTTTTTGCTGAGTTTATGATACATGTGGTATGATGAATTTACCAATATTATCTCTGTACAGTTCTATGTACAGTTCCATGTCCTCATTATTTCAAATTAATTTGAGCCGTCCAATTGAATGTTCTGATGTTTTCCTCATTTTGACACATTATCGTTAATGTTCTGATGACCTCATTTCACCACATTAAACTGTCCTAACGAATTTTATGTCAGCAGATGATATATTAAAAAACAGTGTCCAGGTACACCGTAGATCTTACAAACCATATTTGTTACAAACTCAACATCAATAATCCCAGGCAGCAGAAGCATTAAGAGCACAGGAGCATTTTGCATGTTGAGTATAACAAAGATTTTGGTTTCTCCATGGGATAGATTTAGTCAGTCGATTCTACCTGACTGTTTTGGCCGACATCTCCTCACATTGACTGTCTACCGACAATGCCCCAGTGCCAGTTTATATTGCATGCATGCTTTAGAAACCATACGACACAGCATAAGCACATACGTCTTTCGTTTCAACGATTTCTGGGGTTAACCATACAGATGGGCACTGTTAGCTACCCCTCTCTCTGCCTAACTAACCCCCTTCCTTACCCCTAATCCTTCTGCTCCAGAGAACGTAGGCCGGTTAGTCACGCCCGCCAAAAAACTGGAGGACACTATTCGCCTGGCCGAGCTAGTCATAGAGGTCCTCCAGCAGAACCAGGAACATCATGCGGAGGTGAGTGGGTAACTCCTCCTCTTCTCCTCCTCTCATCCCTCTCTTTATCTATCTCACTTCTTTACCTCCTCCGACACCTGGGCATGGAGGAGGGAGCTAGTCTATTCCTTCCTGACACCTGATCATATATAGCGCTGTCTTTGTGCATGGGTAACTTAAAAAAAAAAATTATGTCATCAAAGATTTATTACACAGGTAGAAATCCTTAATGGGAGATGAATAATGGATGTTAACATTGTACCAGTGCACTATTTTTACCAAAGGAGGCATTTTAAAGTGGGAGAGTGGTGAAGTGTGCCGTTCCCTTCTCCCCTGACTCAAAATTCATAACCCCAGTGGTGCAATGCTACATAAAACATTGGTTACCTTGAAAGATGGTAATGCCTGATTTGATTTCAGCTTATTGTGTACAGTAGAGTACAGAACATTACAGGTAGCTCTAATGTAGGCTAGCTGCTCCTAGTCATACTGTACAGTAGGTGAAGCATGCTCATTCAGTGTTACTTTAGCTGAGAAGCTGGAACATGAAATAGAAACATCGCTAAATAGGTTTCCCTTTTCCTCTGTATTTGCCTAAAAGTATAACAAATGAATGTAAAAGCATGATGAACATGTGTAGAAGATCTACAGGTGATCCTATGGGATCGATAAGATGAATGCAGATAAGCAGATGTATTCTATCTCTCTGACATATGCTTGACAGGCTGCAGTCACAAGTTCTGGAGATCAATCGGTACAGTATACTTATTTCTCTTTCTCCTCAGACCCATCACAAACCTCCTCTCCCTATTTATCGCATGTTGGCCTGCACAGAGGCTGCCCTTAGTGTTATAAGGCTGAGGGAAGTCCACTAGAGAGGGATGGGTGGCTGTTGTGTGTTGGTTCAGAAACATCAGCTGACATGCTGACTGTGACGCACCGCCATACTATAGGCTGCACAGCATCACTTTGATCATAGAGCATGTCCATGGGGCCATAGCGACTAGTCTTCTTCTCTCTAGCAGCATGTTGAAGTGAGATATGCCACCGTATACTCTTTGTGGTTCTTTTAGGGTTGGATTGAATCCCAAACTCCACCATGAACATAAATGTGTCTATCCTCTCCTTCCAACCATCCAGCTTTAAGTTCGGGTTTCAAATCGCGGTTCACTCTCTTTGAACATTTAGAACATTCCTCCTCCTTCCGGCTTCTCCTCTTCCATCTCTCTGCTTTCCCTTTTTCCGTCTAAGAATTGTTCCTCCACTCAGTAATCCTGTAAAGAAATGCTTGATGCTGTAGATACATTAATGTGACTATCCTCCCTGTGTTTTCACTGTCTGTATGATCGGTGATGTTCGCTCCCTGCAGGGCAAAGAGGTATGTGGTGAAGTTGAATGAGAACACCCCTCCCCCCTCTAACCCTCTAATGGTTTGTGCATGTCCAGTAGATGCCCTGCCCCCATTTCTCTGACGTGTTGGTACAGTCCAGGACTGCTCTTTTGGGCTTGTTGTATTGGGACTGTTGTGAATGATGGTGCCTGCTGCAGCACTGGAGCCTGTAACTTCTCTGGCTGAGACGGAGCACCGAGCTTGGGCATGCTGTAGAGGCCTGGGCCTTGCCTGTGTTCCCTTCCCCAAACATAGGATGGAGCATCCAGTTTACCTGTCCACCCCCCCCCCCCCCACCCCCCCCATCCCCACCAACTCCTCTCCCTGAGTCCACACTCTCCCCTGCCCTGTGTATGATGATGATGATGATGATGATGATGATGGAGCACAGCTTGGTCTTCTGCCTGTACTGTAGCACCAATAATTTATAGCATTGTAAATAGTCGGGCATGTAGTCGGGCATGTAAGTGGTCAGACAGGTAAGTGAGGACTTGACTGCAGTGCCGTCCCCCTGCGCTGTGCTAGCTATAGTCCCTCTATTGCAGATGTTTTTACAGGGGTATCGATTCGATATGGAATAAAAGCATGCAGCATAACAGGAATGATTATTCGTCCTGTCAAGTTTTTCCAACGATGAGCAGATAACCCAAGCCCAGACTGCAAGCACAGCAGCAAAATCGATAGAAGCAGAAAGGTCAATGGAAATAGACATAGAAAAATACCTCTTTCTGGCCTACTAAGTACCATTGTTTACACTAACTAGTAGTCCCAAAATATCTGGGAAAACCATATCAAGAACACTGGTTTGTCCAGAAATTGTCCCTCTGTAAACCCTGTAGCAAGTAGAGAAGCTATGTGCTGCAGTCTGCGGTTCGTGTGCCTACTTCCTATTATATGGCTGAGAGCAGTGCATGGACATGACCTGTGTCACATTCACATCTAATGAGGAGTGTTCTGTTGGTATGGCAATGATGTGAATGGTGGAAACCCGAGGTCCTTCTTGGTCCTGGTGAGCATGTAGGGAGTTTTCCACCTCAGTCTGCATGAGAAAAGGCACCCCCCCCCCCCCCCCGGCTGTGACCCTCCTTCAATCTAGAGATATCTGATCAATGATCAATGAATAGAACAGAATGGATCAGCTTTATGATATTATTGTGCTATTACCGGCTTTGTGTATAAATGTATTGTAAACTTGTTCTCACATTGGTGGGAGGCTATCTAAGGTTTCAATTAGCCCCAACCCCTTTAGTCTTCACCAGAAAGAGCTGTGGGTTGGTTCTACTCATTCTTGGAGAACACATGGGTTTGCAAGGCTACAGACATCCATTACTATATTTAACTGCATATAATCACTACATTTAATGGTCCACCTACCTACACATGATATATCAGTCCACAGTGCTATGCCGGCGTGGGTTTGTTAGAGCTCTGATTAGCTCCATCCAGTATGTGTTATCCTCCCAAGTCTGCTCTGCTCCCTCTCTGTCCTGCCTGCTCTACCCCACATCCTCACACCCTGACTGGGGCTTGTGTTCACCGTTCACCCCCTCCTTGGTTCTGTCCCTGTCCTGTCCGTGGTATCTGTGTGTGTCTAGGCCTTTGCCTGGTGGTCTGACCTGATGACGGAGCACGCTGAGACCTTCCTGGCCATGTACGCCGTGGACATGGACGCTGCTCTGGAGATCCAGTCTCCTGAGAGCTGGGACAGCTTCCCTCTCTTCCAGCTGCTCAACGACTTCCTCCGCACTGACTGTATGTTTCATATTTCTCTTCTATATACACCAATAGCCTTCTCCATCCAATAAACGTTAAGGAACAAGTTGGACTTGGAATGTGAAAGGGCTTAACCACCCATTCAAACGTTTTTACCCACCGTAGATAGCTAAAAGTGGTTCTAGCTTTTTTTTATTCCCCCCCAGGAAACATAGATAGACCTAGGATAGGGAAGGGGGATACCTAATCAGTTGTACAACTGAAATGTGTCTTCTGCATTTAAACCAACCCCTCTGAATCAGAGAGGTGCGAGGGACTGCCTTAATCAACATCCATGTCTTTGGGAGCTCAGGGAACAGTGGATTAAAACTGCCTTGCTCATGGGCAGAATGACAGATTTTTACCTTGTCAGCTCGGGGATTCGATCCAGCAACCTTTCGGTTACTAGCGCAATGCGCTAACCACTGCCGCCCATGTGTTGGCCACTCTTCCATTCAGACCAATCAATCAAGATTCCAATCAAGATTCAATCAATCAAATGTATTTATAAAGCCCTTCTTCCTTCAGCTGATGTCACAAAGTGCTGTACAGAAACCCAGCCTAAAATCCCAAACAGCAAGCAATGCAGGCGTAGAAGCACGGTGGCTAGGAAAAGCTCCCTAGAAGGCCAGAACCTAGAAAGAAACCTAGAAAGGAACCAGGCTATGAGGGGTGGCCAGTCCTCTTCTGGCTGTGCCAGGTGGAGATTATAACAGAACAGGCCAAGATGTTCAAATGTTCATAGATGACCAGCAGGGTCAAATAATAATAATCACAGTGGTTGTAGAGGGTGCACCAGGTCAGCACCTCAGGAGTAAATGTCAGTTGGCTTTTCATAGCCGATCATTCAGAGTATCTCTACCGCTCCAGCTGTCTCTAGAGAGCTGAAACAGCAGGTCTGGGACAGGTAGCACGTCAGGTGAACAGGTCAGGGTTCCATAGCCACAGGCAGAACAGTTGAAACTGCAGCAGCAGCACGACCAGGTGGGCTGGGAACAGCAAGGAGTCATCAGGCCAGGTAGTCCTGAGGCATGGTCCTAGGTCCCAGGGCTCAGGTCCTCAGAGAAAGAAAGAAAGAAAGAAAGAAAGAAAGAAAGAAAGAAAGAGAATTAGAGAGATCATACTTAAATTCACACAGAACACCGGATAAGACAGGAGAAATACTCCAGATATAACAGACTGACCCTAGCCCCCCGACACATAAACTATTGCAGCATAAATACTGGAGACTGAGATGAGAGGTCGGGAGACACTGTGGCCCCGTCCGACGATACCCCCGGACAGGGCCAAACAGGTAGGATATAACCCCACCCACTTTGCCAAAGCCCCCACACCACTAGAGGGATATCTTCAACCACAAACTTACCATCCTGAGACAAGGCCGAGTATAGTAAAACAATAAAACACACATTGTACTGTGGCACACACACAGGCTTGGTCCTGCGCCTCTGAGAAGTTTACGCTATAATATCAATACGGTATTCTCGCTCTCTCTCTTCTGCCTTGATCACTGCCCCTCTGTCGTGTTTATAGCTATAATAACAATCTAACTATATAACAATATATAAGTAGTTATAATCTCTCTATTCTCTCTCTTCTTCTGCTTCTAGATCACCTGTGCAATGGGAAATTCCACAAACACCTGCAGGACCTCTATGCTCCCCTGGTGGTTAGATATGTGGACCTGATGGAGTCCTCCATCGCTCAGTCTATCACCAGGGGCTTTGAGGGAGAGTCCTGGGTGCCTGTAAAGTAAGGGGCCGTCCTTCCTCACACTAACTGTCTGGTCTAGGAGAGGCCAGGAGAGAGACACTCCTACAAGACTACTGTATTTAGGAGAGCAGTCATGTTGTTCACTCCTTATTGACCGCCTCAGCACACTCCTCAGCCAGAGCAGTTTGAGGAGAGTAATAGATAAGGAGTTTATTTTCTGATAAGGAAAACCTATCCCCAAAGGCATTCATAAAACGTTTAGTAGGAGACATAGATCTCGGAAATTAGTTTTTCGAACTCCAGAAACAAATTAAACCTGAATATGATGGTAGCAATGACTCATACGGTATTATTAAAAAAATATATTTGTTTTATGATTAGGAGCTTCAGGCTTTAGCGGATATTGTGCGGTAAACTTGCAAATGTGCAACAGGCAATACTGTGCCACATTCGGGACCCTCATCCCAGACTAGGTCGCATGTAGTTTAGTTGAAGTCAATCTCCAATATTTCCATCCTTTTGTTTTGTGGACTAACCCTCATAGTGTGTGCTTTGAAATGTCACTAGGGACAGAAGCTCTCCAGTGTATTTTGTGTTGCTAATTTGCTCTTTTTCACTTTATAACCAATACTTATTGATTTGTCATGCCATTTACATTTGCGTTGCTTTCTTTTAAATAAAGCTCTTTACAAAGCTCTAAACCTCAAAGGAAAATACATATTTATAGACAATAGGTCTTTTGGATAACTTTGCTGTTTTGCCTTACTGCTCCTTTGATATATATATATGCACACAATCCACCGCTTATTCTGAATGTAGTAGGTCCTCTTTTTGTATGTGCTTCAGAAAACAACTGCTTCTCTAGCTGTTGCTCTTGTCTATGTGCTACTTTTACATATTATGTCTGAAGATGATCCGTTTCTTTGTGTGACGTTTCCTCTTGCGTTCTGAATTTGATTACTTTTACTTGCACAGTTTCACATGGCTTTGAAGTGCAGCAGCATCTACATTACCACTGTTCTGGATTTATTTTGTTCTTTTTGTCTGTCTCTTCTGCAGGAGTTTGACAAGTAATCTGCCCAATGTGAATCTCCAAATACCAAATGTCAACCTCCAAATTCCCAAAGTACCAAATCTGCCGCCAGTAGCAGGACTATCAGTTAACCTTCCGACAATGCCTAGTTTTTCCACCCCGTCATGGATGGCTGCTATCTATGACCCTGAGTGTGTATTCAACTAGTTCACCTTAGATTGATGTGCATCAGCAACGTGTTGCCTTGGTATGAAGATGTCCCTTTGGGGTCCCCTTGTCGCAGGTCATTGACAATAGAAGGCCAAATGAAAATATCGATTTCGATTTCGAAATGTCTTTGCCAATGACCTGCTTAGGCATTATGTGAGGGAAGATAGCTTTTTTGTCCCTCAACTACATAGGCGAGTGCACACCACACACATTACAGACACATTACGGATACCATTCCGTTCCTCAAATACAATCTGGTGTAAACAGTCCTATCATGTTCATGCCAAGAGCACAGCAAAGGGGTTACGAACAGTAGTTTGGGCTTGTTTAAAGTTTAGACTTGTTTGTTCTTGAAATGAGTGGCTATTTGACAAGCTCTCATTTCCTCTCAACATGCATGCAGTTGAGCTGTGAGGTATAGAGATACAGATCCAAACCATGTTTCACTGGACGTTTTTGGGCTTGTTGCACTGAAATTTATTGTAGCAGTGGACATTATGATCATCTGGAATTTTCTGTCCAATGTGTATCTCTCCGCCTCTCTCCTACAGTTTTCACTAGCTGTAAAGAATGCAGTGGTTAGTCCGTAGTGCTCATGAAAGTTGACTGTACCAGTGATTGCTTATGGAAGGTACAGTTGAACATCGCATCAGCACCCTGTATGAATACTGCTGGTCCTGGCTCACATGACTCTGTGGCCAGTGGGACTGGGTGGGCGGGGTCAGGTGGTCAAAGGGTGGGATCATAGAAATTGAATCACAAGAATGGACATCCCCATTCTAGTCAATGAGTATTTCTGTTCTAGTGGTTTTATTTCTATGGTTGGGGTGGGTAAGTGGGTAGAGATTCTTCCCGGTGGTAACTGGGTCGGTGGATTGTTCGCTCAATGCTCTGAAGCAACCACCACTTCAGTGCAGCTGGCATCCAGCGCAGTAGAGATCTGCCCCCTCTCCTGTCCTCCTTTCCTCTTCTCCTCCTTCTTTTCCTGCATCCCCCTATCCCAGTCAGCTCTACCCAGGATGGCAGCACCTTCAGACAGGACTGCATGGTGTGTTTAATAGCTACTGTACTGTAGGATACCCACCCAGTACCACCAGCCCGGGGACGTGGGGGGTGAGAGAGTGGGCTGCTCTTTTGGAGTTTTACTTTCTGTGATTGATCACGTATACTCCAAACAAATCCAAGTTCAATAGAGATAAATTAAACCTACTTTTGAACACACAATGATAGCCATGTTTCAGGACACGCCCTCCCTCACCTCTCCACTCCCCTTTGTTGTATTACAGACACAAGTCAGTGTGTGCGATATCTGCAGTGACTATCCTGCATGAACCCACTCCACACCTAAAAGGTTATTAATAACCTAGTGCTACAGCATGGTTATGGGAATGTTATTTTCACCCCTGTCCTCTTATTTTCCCCACACACTGGCTCTGTCTAAAGTGATGACATGTTATATATAAGTGAAGTTAATATGAGGGAAATGACTCTGAAACAGTCGGCCGGTGTGTGGTCAGAATAAAGGACCTTTGACTCCAGTGTTGAGATGTGGATGACCAGCATCCTCCTCTACACCCCCCTGACCCCTCTATCTTCTGTGACCTTTGGTTTCTGACCTGTGTGTGTTTGGGTGTACCGTGGGTGTGCAGCAATGGCTCTGGGACGTCGGAGGACCTGTTTTGGAAGCTGGAGGCCCTGCAGACCTTCATCAGGGACCTACACTGGCCCGAGGAGGAGTTCGCCAAACACCTGGAGAACCGCATGAAGCTCATGTCCAGCGACATGATTGAGAATTGCGTCAAACGGTGTGTGTGTGTGTGTTGTGTGTGTGTGTGTATGTGTACTGTATGTCTGGGTGTGTTATTACCTGTGTGTTGTGTCGGTATTGGTGTGTGTGGGGGTCAGTGTGTGTGTTCATTTTGTCAACAATAACTATGACGAGAAATACTTGTCAACGACCTATTTTTCCAGACTAAAACTATGACGATAACAAGACTTGATGCCCTGGGGAAAAAAACTATTACTATTGCAAATTACTTTTCATTTTAGTCAACGAAAATGTGACGAGACGAGACTTCCAAGTGAGACTAATGGAAATGTTTATTTGACATGAGGCTTCTTTTCATCTGTTTTGTCCAATCATAAGCATGCATGCAGAATATTTAATGCAATCCTCTCATTGAAACAATTCACATCTTTCAGTTGCGTGGTCTGATTGAGCTGATCTGCCATGCTCTCATCCACACAGCTCCCAGACGGTCACATCAGTCACTTATCAATCTTTTGAACTGATGCGAAGCCAGGACACTTGACTTGTCACTAACCTCAACTCCCGAGTGGCGCAGTGGTCTAAGGCATTGCCGTGCTTGAGGTGTCACTACAGACCCGGATTCGATACCAGGCTGTGTCACAACTGGCTGTGACTGGGAGTCCCATAGGGTGGCACACAATTGGCCCAGCGCTGTCTGTGTTAGGGGAGGGTTTGGCTGGGGGGCTTTACTTGGCTCATCACGCTTTAGTGACTCCTTGTGGTGGTCCGGGCTCCTGCAGGCTGACTTCGGTCATCAGTTGAATGGTGTTTCCTCTGATACATGTTTCCGGGTTAAGCGGATGGGGTGTTATGAAGCGTGTCATGTTTCGGAGGACGCATGGCTCGACCTTCACCTCTCCCGAGCCCGTTGGGAGTTGCAGCGATGAGACAAGATCAAAAAAAGGGGGTTAACAATGTTTACTCTCTCTTACTTTCACGTAGGCTATTGTTGCTTTGAATAAATAACATGCGCGCTGTTATGTATTCATCTGTGTTGACAAATCTTGCGCCACGGTCAGCAAATGCGAGTCGTGGTTGCTTTTTTCCTATGGGGGAAAATGAATGCTATTTGTTGACTATTGGGAGTACAGTAATACTACTGGCAATTTAGGAAAGCTCAAATTCTCCCCTTTTCAAGAAAACCACTGTTATTTACCACCTTTGACGGTTATGATGGGGAGGAAATCAAAGCTGTAAATTGTTTAACCTGTAGCTGTCATGGGTTACAATCTGCCACAATATCAAGGTAGCCAGCTAAGGTATACAAGCCTAGTCGGAAAAGGTTATCTAAACGTGAACATGATGAAGTCAGACTTAGCCTAAATATTCATTATTTAACCTGTCTAGGATCAGCGTGCCGCTAGCGGCACACCCCCTCCCCCCCACTGAAAAACCAGTGCCGCGAAATTCAAAAAAAATATTTTTTTAAAATATTTAACTTTCACACATTAAAGTCCAATACAGCTAATGAAAGACACAGATCTTGTGAATCCAGTCAACATGTCCGATTTTTAAAATGTTTTACAGGGAAGACACAATATGTAAAGATGTACATCTATTACCTAAAAACACATTAGCATAATCCACCATCTTTTATTTGTCCACCAACACCAGTAGCCATCACCAATTCGGCTAAACTAAGATATTTATAGCCCCTAACCAACAAAAAAACTCATCAGATGACAGTCTGATAACATATTTATGGTATGGGATAGGTTTTGTTAGAAAAAAGTGCATATTTCAGGTAGATGGCATAGGTTACAATTGCACCCACCGTCACAAATGGAATAGAAAAACTACTTAGAGCAACGTGTTTACCTACTTACTAATCATCAAACATTTCGTAAAAATACACAGCATACACGAATCGAAAGACACAGATCCTGTGAATACAGACAATATTTCAGATTTTCTAAGTGTCTTACAGCGAAAACACAATAAATCGTTATATTAGCATAGCACATAGCACATAGCAGCCCAGCATTGATTCTAGCCAAAGTGAGCGATAACGTCAACATCGCCAAAAATATATTAATTTTTTCACTAACCTTCTCAGAATTCTTCAGATGACACTCCTGTAACATCATATTACACAATCCATATAGAGTTTGATCGAAAACGTTTATATTTAGCCACCAAAATCATGGTTAGACAATGTGAAATGTAGCTCAGCTGGTCAGAAAATTTCCTTGCGCCACTTAGACAGTGATCTACTCTTATACATAAATACTCATAAACGTGACTAAAAAATATAGGGTGGACAGGGATTGATAGACAATTTAATTCTTAATACAATTGCGGAATTACATTTTTTAATTTATCCTTACTTTTCAATACAGTTTGCGCCAAGCGAAGCTACGTCAAAAAACATGGCGTCCTAAGCCACTAAAATGTTTCGACAGAAACACGATTTATCATAATAAAAATGTCCTACCTTGAGCTGTTCTTCCATCAGTATCTTGGGCAAAGGATCCTTTCTTGGGAGTAATCGTCTTTTGGTGGAAAGCTGTCCTCTTGCCATGTGGAAATGCCAACTGCGTTCGGGATGAACTGAAAAGCGTGCCCAGCTATTCACATCGTTTCAAAAATAAATGTCCCAAAATCGCACTAAACGGATATAAATTGCTATAAAACGCTTTAAATTAACTACCTTATGATGTTTTTAACTCCTATAACGAGTGAAAAGATGACCGGAGAAATATAACAGGCTAAACTAACGCTTGGAACAGGAGCGGGTCGGAGTCCTCCACGCGCGTTACGCACCAAGAAAAGACTTGCTAGCTACAGGGTTTTTTAATTTATAGGGCCTGTGAACGCGCAATCGACCCCATTGGAATCGTCATCACGTAAAGGCATCCAGGGGAAGACGTAAGAAGTGTCCGTATAGTCATAGCAATAACAGTGCCCTTTTAACTGACTTCAGAACAGTGGCCAACATTTCTGAAATCTGACTCCATGTCAGGGAAATTGCTGTAGAATGGGCTCTGTTCCACTTAGAGACAAAATTTCAACTCCTATAGAAACTATAGACTGTTTTCTATCCAATAATAATAATAATATGCATATTGTACGATCAAGGATTTTGTGGGAAGCCGTTTCAAAAATTACCCAATTAGCATAAATAGTCTCAACAGCGCCCCCATCCTCAACAGGTTTTAATAGAAAAAAACTGCACTGACTATTAGAAGACTAAAATAGCTGTGACTAAAACAAGACTAAAATTGTCATGAGTTTTAGTCGACTGATAATAACTAAAACTAACGAAGGATGAAATTACTCAAATGTGACTAAAACTAAAATAGCTGCCAAAATGAACACTGGTGTGTGGTGTTGTGTACTGCCAGTGTTGGTGTGTGTGTCTCTCTATCATGTGGCTGGACATGAGCCTCTGCCTCAAACTAAATGCCATACATTACATAGAAATGTTCCCTGACGTGTATTGCAGCACTAGGATGGCATTTGAGTCCAAGCTGGCAAAGAGCAGCAGGGGTACAGACTTCCGCATCTCCGCAGCAATATGCACCATGTTCAATGTGATGGTGGATGCGAAGGACCAGTCTTCCAAGCTGTGTGCCATGGAGATGGGCCAGGAGGTAAGAATGTGGCCACTACCAATGCAAAGGTTGTGAGTTCAATTCCCAGAAGGGGTCACCTACTAAAACTGTACCACCCAAATAGATGAAATGTGTGTTGTATTCCTCTTTCAGAAACAGTACCACACCCAGATAGATGAGCTGATTGAGGAGAGTGTAAAGGACATGATCCAACTCATGGTGGCAAAGGTGTTCATTTTTCTTCTTGTCCTCCCCAATGATACCTAACTCGTATTGTGGTTGGCCTCATAGTGCTTTGTGGCACTAGAAAAGTAGACCAAGGTGATTTGTAGTCTGGGATAAATGTTGTTATTATTCGTTTGTTTGTTTATTGTTGTTTGTGTGTCCCACTTCTCAGTTTGTGGTTATTCTGGAGGGTCTGTTGGCCAAGATCTCCCGATACGATGAAGGCACTCTATTCTCATCTTTCATGTCATTCACGGTAAGACAAGGCTTCTCTACTATATCGCCTCCAATATCATACCAGATGGTACAATGTTTGCGTGAAATATTCTAGGTATATTGGTGACGGCAAATTATGGAATTCTCATGTTTTCTTGTCACAATCTGCCTGCAATTTCAGGTGAAAGCTGCCTCAAAGTACGTGGACGTCCCTGTAAGTGTGCCCCGGTCCCAGTCGATCTCTGTAAAATGTCAAACCAGTTAAAAAGCTATGTGGTCTGAAAGGAAGTACTTATCGTTTCCTTAATTCAGATCAAAATACATTCTCATGTGTTTGGGGTGATTTAACTGTACTGTGCATAGCTGATACATTCTTCCCACATAACCCCTTACCACTGCCCCTCCCACCCTGACTCTATGTCTTTGTATAAAGTACATTACATCCTTATTTAATTGAATCGAGTTTTCTATATTTGTATTTATATTTGTCATATATTTTCAATAAATGTTTACAATCTGCATCCCTGTGCATGTGACTAATAAACTCAATCTAATCTAAATCGGATATAAATTACAGATGTACAATGTCTACGTTTCTGGTGTGTTTGCAGAAGCCTGGGATGGACGTTGCCGACGGTTATGTCACCTGTGTCCGCCATTCTCAGGACATTCTACGAGATAAGGTCAATGAGGAGGTGTATATAGAAAGGTTATTTGATGTAAGTAAGATGCCGTCTCCTGACCAATAGGGAGGGAGCTTTCCAGAATGTGGCAAAACAATTGTGACAGGAAAGGGATATTATATGTCACATTTTAAGACCAGGCGCTGTGTGTATGCCTACCACAGCCTGGAACAGAAGAGGCTTGTGTTTTATTATCTTCCTCTATCGGCTTTTCTCCTCGTCTCTCTATCTCTTCTTCTCTGTTCTCTGAACCTCTGCTCCTGCCCACTGTATTCTGGTGTGCATTGCCACAGTGCTTTTGGACCTTTGTGGATTGGTTGGATCACTTTTGTTTACAAGCAAAGAGTCCAAGCAAGCACCATCGGGCAGGATTATCGAAAGCAGTGCTCTCTGGGTAAAGAAAGATAAAGAAATGATGTACAGGTCATCTAATAAACTCCAACACTAGGATACGTAATAACCAACTTTCCCGTTTTATCTAAGTAATACTGAATAATATATAGTATTTTAAAATGCACGTTCACGTTTTGAAGCAGTCTTGCAAAGCAAAAGCCATTGATAGGAGAGCACTGTCTTACAAGCACATAATCCTTATGTGGTACATTAGAAATAATGTGTCCACCATTTTCGTGAGGTGTACTACAGTGACGTGTGTTTGCTTCATACCCCTGAAATGTATAAACTGTACACTATTGTGGTGCACAGGTGTGTGTGTGTGTGTGTGTGTGTGTGTGTGTGTGTGTGTGTGTGTGTGTGTGTGTGTGTGTGTGTGTGTGTGTGTGTGTGTGTGTGTGTGTGTGTGTGTGTGTGTGTGTGTGTGTGTGTGTGTTGGCTTTGTATGTTTGAAAGGCGTGTGGCAATGTGCTGGAGTGGTTTAGTATGTGTGTTGGCTGTGTATTAGTGTACTTGAGAGGTAATACTTTGTGCAGTAGCCTACTGTTCCTGCGCTGTCACTGTGTGTGTGTTGGCCTTGAGTGTTTGTGATGTTTGCTGTTATGTGCTAGAGTGGTGTGTATTTTGTGTTTGCAAGGTGTGTTGTACTACTGTGAAGTGTGTTTAATTCCATCTTTAAGGTCAACACTGACTGTCCCTGTCTCTCTCTGTGTTTCCACACTGTTAAAGAGTACAGCCCCTCCTCCCCACTATTTCTCATGCGTGATTGTATAGCTGGCTCTAACCTGGCCTTACCCAGCACTACCACGTTTGACTGTTCCATGTCTTTTGAGCTGTGGATGTTTTGGTTTTAAATGTTGTATTTCTGTTAGTTTTGGAGTGTCTGATGATTCAGTTTTGTTTTATTTAACATTATTTTCCCTCCTAATGCTATTATATTCAATCCATCTCTTTGCATGTAGTATCTCTACTGCGTCTCTCTCTCTCTCTCTCTCTCTCTCTCTCTCTCTCTCTATTTATTTCTATTCACTCTCTCAATTACTTTCTTTCTTTATTAACCCCATAACTCCTGCCGCCTCCTCTTTTCTTCAAAAAGTGGCACTTATCTCTGATGTCGCATTGTTTTAGCACATTACGTTGAATGGCATGATTTCAAGTCAAATAATCTTCCTGTGTACATCTTCTAGCATGACCTTCCACCTCTAAGAGTTATGCCTCAGTCATACTACTATACAACACATACAGCCCACCAACCGCACGCACGCACTCACCCAGCCACCCACGAAGCCACCAAACCCACCTTCCTTCCTGGTCTGCATGCACTGCACGCACATACTATAGGCTCAACGCGACAGTGTGAAGTGGACAGGCATCCATCCGCTAAAATCTGACCTCAAGCGCCAAGCCAAAACCTCCTGACCAACCAGTTATCTCTACAGGACAAAAACAAACCTGGGTACAATCAAATTAGAGCTCGGGCAATTAGACCAATCAAACCAACAAAAGAAACAACCAAGCCAAGTCCAATCCTAGCCCTTCAGGCCTTTCATTCCTGGCCCTGCCTACTCACTCCACATGACTCAAAGGTGATTTTTTTTTTCTGGACTTTTCGAAGGAGGATGACAGTTTCCTATCTTCCTTGGTTTATCACTCTTCTTCTCTCGTGTGCTGTTCTCTTATAACTTGATCTCTACTATGAATCATCTGGGTCAATCTTATCCTACACTCTGAATGAATGAAACATTCTTCAAATAAGGTATAAGAAAATAGCACAACTGTCTGCTCCTTGCCTGCCTAACCATTTACTCACTTTGTCATTATGATTTCATTTCGGGCAATTGATCGAGTTGAAACGAGACTGTGAAGTTACAGTATGTAGAATGAATGTTCTACGATGTTGTCGTGTTGCTTATATGTATTGAAGAACCTTCACAAGGCTTTAGCGCTGGTCTAGATCATTTGAAGTAAAGCATGTATGATAAATGCAGATCCTCTTACAATATACTGTACAAATGGTATATGGGTATGCCGTATTATGTTCAGTTTAGACATTTACCTACTAAGAACAACTTGGCTCTAGTAGATATTTCTGTCCCTGATTGTACTGGAGACAGAAAGTTTGTGCCAGAAAACATGAACATTTTACAGTTGTAATGTCTAGCTAGCACTACTAATATACCCTGGCAATTTATTCATCATTTCATTTCTGATTTCTGATTTACTTAGTGCCATGCAGTGCTTGGAAAAATGGGAATTCTGAAATATTTAGTTGGCTTTATTCGGAAAAAAGTATTTTATGCATGTTTCAGTGTGTGTTTTTTTCTCCACTGCAGAGTGTGTATGTGTGTCTTTTTTTTCCTGAAATGTCTGTCTTGTCTTTCCTGGAAAATACTGTGAATGTCTGTGTGTGTTAGGTGTCGGAAAGTACTTCGCTATGTGTTAGTGTGTTTTGCTTGTAAGACGTGTGTATGTGTTCACTAGAGAACATATCAAGTGGCATCTTGATATGCAGAGAGCTCTAGTTTGTGTGTGTTTGTGTTTGCGTCTACGTGTGTGTGTGTTTTGCTGGAGAACACTGTGTTTGTGTGTGTTGCAGCAATGGTACACAGCCACCATGAACCTGCTGGGGACCTGGCTCACTGAGCGTATGGACCAGCAGCTCCATCTCTACCAGCTCAAGATCCTCATCAGGATCGTCAAGGTAACTCACTGCCAGGGTAGGGGTTGATCATCTGCACTGTAACTCAGCTACTGTAACTATTTTGACACTAGTGTCGCTTTATTTGATGGCAAAATGGGATCATGATTGAAAATGTATGTTGAAAACATGTCAAGGTAACAAAAGCCTTGTGCTCACACTGCAGGCCTTAATGCTCAAATCAGTTTTGGAATACTGACTGTCCAAACAGCAAGTTACAAGTGACAATTGGATTTGTGTGTGTTCAGACTAGTCATTTGCTGTCATGGCTACGCTAGTTGTCATGGTAATGGCAGGTGTGTGTGTGCAATGGTGTAGGCTGATTGGTCGTGGTGGTGCTCATGCTTTCTGTCACTCAGAAGTTGTTGAGTAGCAAGCTAATGTGACAACAATGCCTGCCATGGAAGTCTCTCAGGTGCTTTGAATATTTGAAAGCATAGTGTAAGAACACATTTAAAGCCTTAAAGGATAAGAGGATCCAACTTTCAGAACAATAACTAGCATGCTAGCTAGCTGTTTAGCTTTCTAGCACATTCACTCATTTATTTGTAAACAATTAACAAGCTAGTTAGTAGGATTGAGTGGTATTCAGATTTTCATGGCGGCCATATTGTTTCTGTAACATACCGGGGTATACGCTATTACCGAATGTGCACACAAGGGGCGCAATTTTTTTACCGCACAAAAAAGGGTTCTTGATCCAGGAGGGGATTGAATGTCTCTGCTGGAGCCAAGAAGCTGGATCTTGACAGCTAACCACTTAGCTAGCAAGTCAGCAAACCAAATGCACAGCTGGAGCCCTCAGCTGGATATCATTTATTTGACACATCTTAGATTTCTTATAGTTATACTTAACTTATAAACAGTGACGTAGGACACACCCCCGCAACGGTATTGAAAATCATACCGTCAGTATATCGAAATATACCCAGTACGGTATAAACGGTATATCGCCTAAGCCTATTAGTTAGCTACCACATGTTCTTGTCAAACTGTCAGCAGAGTAGCTAGCAAGCAACAAGATATGCAAAATAACAGTCTAAAAAGCAAATTCATCAGATTTGACTGTTCAGACACAAGTTGCATGACCAGGAATCAGATTTGTATGAAATGTGGCTTGATATATCTGATTCCACGTGCATTTTGGTTGTTCAGACTGCAGGAAAAAGATCCGATTCGAATCTGAAATGACAAAAAATGGGATAGAGTCACTTCAAACTGCCAGCTAAAATGGTATGGTAGGGGTTAATAGTGCATTGTAGAGACCCTCATATCTTTATATTCACTGTCATTGATTATCATGGCATGTAATCTACCTGTAACTCAGTGGCACAAGTTCTTTGTCGAGCCTTTAGCTACTTCATCCCTCTATACTTGCTAATCGCCCTTTTAATCATCCATCTCCTTGTAGAAAAAGTACCGTGACTTCCGTCTGCAGGGGGTGCTAGACTCCACCCTGAACAGTAAGATGTATGACACGGTGAGGAACAGGCTGACCCTGGAGGAGGCCAACGCGTCCATGAAAGAGGGAGGCATGGGGGGCATCTCCATGAAGGACAGCGACGAAGAGGACGAAGACGATGACTAGAGCGCAGCGCCGGCCAACCTCAGAACTGGCACCGACACCTCCCTTTACCCCCCGTATGACCCCCCCCCGTCTCCACTCCCGACCCCCGATCCTCTACTCTCACAACTTTTGACTTAGCCTGGTAACCAATGCATGTACCAACTCTGTTACTCAGACAGCCACGTTAGGTCCTCTTTGTCATCTCAAAATGCTCATGAAGGACCTATAATAAACAATAAAAATAGTAATTACTATACTGAGGAAAAATAATATAAATAAAGATGTTGAAAAAATAAACCATGAATGACAGTTTAGCTGTGTCATGATGAAGATAGCACTGATGATATCTTTGACTCAGTGATTTCTAAATTCATTTCTATGTGTTCCTAAGCAATATGGAGTACCATTTGTTTGACAATGTTGAGTGAGATTATTAGGTGTGTCCCTGTCCAATGCAAACCTATATCGCGCTTCTTTGTTGTATTCTACATTCATTATAATGGTACATTGTTGTGACGATGAGTGTATAGACCCTTTTCTTTGTATTGTCTATCTTTAAGTGGATGCCAACTGCTTCAAACTGAAAATTACCCATCAAACTGAAAATGAAGTTCAATGCTGTTTAGGATAAACATCTCGTCTACTCACTCTACTGTACTCTCAGCACCATAGTATGTTCTAGACTGTCTGTTCCTCATCTGTGTCAATGCTCTGTGACCTCATAATCTTTCACCCTATCACTAACGAGACATCGTCCAGCAGCCATCTTGAACTAAAATGAGTGGGTATTCTAGAAATGCAATATTCTCAAAGCTCCATTTTGATATCTTGTTGGAGATTATATTTTTCTTTCTACATTGTTGAAACGACCTTGAAACAGGTTCTAATCTGTTTTAAATTTAGTTGCACGTTTACAGAGAAAAGAGAGCTGAAAATAAAATGTTTTTCTTTTATTTACCAAAATGAAAGTTGGTCTGTCTTTTTAGTTTTATTACGTATTTGATTAGAATGAGATGTGTGGCATTTCTTTGGGTCTCACTGTTGTTTTGTATATACACCGCTGTACATTGCATTCTGAGCCATCGCTGCATGCCCGTGGGTCCCCACCCTCTCCGAATGCTTTCCGTTCTGTGTGAAAATTAGCTGGTGGATTAAGTCTTGCTTTTGCCTTATGAAAGCCAACAGTTGTAATATGCAAGAGCTGTGGCCTCTAAATAAAATTACTGTACAAATACACAATTGTTCTCTTTGTGTCATTTATACAAGATGTAAATGACCTATTTGACCCAGGGAAAGGGGACATGAAATGTTTTCAACTTGCACACTGAGAAACACCAAAGTGCATAATGGCGAGGTTAGGGATAACTGTCAACCAACTACTGACAACCAGCAGAGGGCAACATTGTGACCATAGAAAATAGAAGTGCCCTTAAGGGGTTAACAACTATAGAAACGTGCTCATAAAAGCAGAACAATGGAAACCCTGCCTCATACTACGGTAAATCTCACACAAATAGACAACACCAGGATGAAGTACATCAAAACCCATACTTTATTTAATGTATAGCAATACAATTTACATATTAAATAACACTATTACACTATAATAATATTATATCATATGACAGTACCATAGTAATACAACACCGTGGCACTATCATACAATGACAATATAATAAACGGACCAAACCAGTTCATTTCTTCACGTTTACAAAATGGAACAACTGCTGAACTTGCTTATATGGGTTGAGGAGGCGAACTTCACTCAGTGACTCCTGGGATCTTGTTCATCCATAGCACACACTGGTCTGATGTAGTCTATAGCAAAAGTCTGATATTCAAAATGGGGAGGAATAACATATTCTTGACCCCGAGAGAAAAACAAATGATTTACGGTGAACATCCCAAATAGTATCCTATTCCCTACTGTATATAGGGCACCTCTTTTGATCAAATGTAGGGCACTATATAGATAATAGGATGCCATTTTAGAAGCAGTCATGGACTTGAGTTGGAAGGTGATGGCAGTCTACTTGTATCCATGGAGACATGATTCTTACATACTCACCACGAATACAATGACTGAGAGGAGGATAACGTTCCAAAGAAAAAGGCTTCATATGAAAATAAAGGTCTATAATGATCACACAGCAAAGATTATAACGCCCAAGAAGACTGATCCTTGAAGTAAAAATATGTACATACCTTCGAAATAGGAAATTACACTCATGTTATAAATGAAATATGTATAAAGAGTAACGTTAATAATAATGATTGAGATACATTTAAAAGTTACACATGCAAAACAAATGGTTGTTTGCTGCCAATAACGGTTTCCCATTGTGACAAATAAGCATGTAATAAGTCAGGACTTTTCTCCAAATGTCGGAGAGTTGTGACCTCATTTAAGAAGCTTCTCGTCGAGAGAGAAGAGAGAGAAAAAAAGTTAACTACAGCATCTATGTATAAGTACAGGGTATAGCTACAGGGTACAGTATGAATGAGTAAAATAGATACCATTGTTGTTTGGTGTAGGGGTTAGTTAAAATCCAGTTCAAACATAATTTCACATGGTGAAGTATGGACTTACACCATGGACTTTCATTAGGATGAACGCTTCATGTGACTGATCGTTGTCCGAGACACATTCTGAGAACTTTGTGGTAACATTGCAACAACCATGTAACAATACAATGTTTTAGTCCAACAATGGTCCAACAACTTTCTTGTTGCAATTTTCAACCACGTCTTTGGTTATAACGAAAGAAAAACACTCCCCCCTCGAGATGATGTTAAGACTACGAGAACTCCATTCATTTGGTAAGATGAAAGCTGTATTTTATGAAGTAAACTTTATATTAAGTAAAACAGTTGATGCAAGATAAGCCACATGTAGAGCTAGCTGGGTTGGACAAAATGGGCACTATGGGTCTTGATCCACACAAGGCGAGAGGGGGAATGATATACAGTACACAAAACCAGCTGCTTACTTTGATCAAGGATACAGTCATATATATTACAAAACAATATAAATCTTAATATAAAGCAATAAATGTTCACAGTAGTTGTAATACTACTTTAAAAAAAAATCTAAGTAATGGGTAAAATTAACAAATAGGAATGGGGATATTTGGGTAATATAGTTATAATATGTATAAGTAACATAGTATCTCTACAGATGAACATTTTCCTTGGATAAGGTGGGGTTTCCAAAATAAGTGTTGGCCAGATGATAGTGATGCAATGCATGTTGGGTGAGCTGTACTGTAATAAAATGTACTGAACTGGGATGGTCTGTATTAAGAAATCTATTGGCCTGGAAGATCATGTTGACCTGTAGGGTCGTCCTTGGTCTTCACTGTTCATTCATTCATTGGGGTAAAAGTTTTTTTCTTTGCCACAATCCAAAAAGGGTTCCAATGCAGGTAGTGGAGCGTGGAGCCAGGGTCTAGCTAACTGTACTGTATTATCTAACAGGGTTTCAGGCAGTAACACTGAAAGTATAGTGCAAACTGGACAGAGCTTCTTTCCTTTCCCACACGTGAAACAACTTAAACAGGTGCAAACCCTCAGCAGGATAACAATTAAGACAAAAATAATGAAGAAACAAATAAATATCAAAAAACATTATATCATCAGTGTAAAAAAAGGTAATCAGGTTACCGGTATTCATTTAACCAATAGTTCTGGCAAAAAAAGGCCTCGGGAAAGTCCGCCAAAGTTCTCTCCGTTTCTCAGAGTTGTACAAATTAAGTGCCTTCGGGTGGTGGTGTGAGCTACGGTGTGGTCATTCAGACTAATGACTCCAGTCAGACCAGTAACCAGTCAGACCAGTAACCAGTACAACCGGTCAGACCAGTAACCAGTCAGACCAGTAACCAGTCAGACCAGTAACCAGTCAGACCAGTAGCCAGTCAGACCAGTAACCAGTCAGACTAGTAACCAGTCAGACCAGTAACCAGTCAGACCAGTAGCCAGTCAGACCAGTAACCAGTCAGACCAGTAACCAGTCAGACCAGTAACCAGTCAGACCAGTAACCAGTCAGACCAGTAACCAGTCAGACCAGTACAACCAGTAACCAGTCAGACCAGTAACCAGTCAGACCAGTACAACCAGTAACCAGTCAGACCAGTACAACCGGTAACCAGTCAGACCAGTACAACCAGTCAGACCAGTAACCAGTATAACCGGTCAGACCAGTAACCAGTCAGACCAGTACAACCAGTAACCAGTCATACCAGTACAACCAGTCAGACCAGTAACCAGTCAGATCAGTAACCAGTCATACCAGTAACCAGTCAGACCAGTAACCAGTCATACCAGTACAACCAGTCATACCAGTAACCAGTCAGACCAGTAACCAGTCATACCAGTAACCAGTCATACCAGTAACCAGTCATACCAGTAACCAGTCATACCAGTAACCAGTCATACCAGTAACCAGTCAAATCAGTAACCAGTCAGTCAGACCAGCGACTCCATGCTCTCTGCAGGGTCTGATTCGTCCATTATGATAACCACTCCATTAGTGTCCATGTAGAGGGGGCACATCCCACTATCTCTGCTGCTCACCAGGCTCAGCATGGCCTTGTACAGGTACTGATAGTGCTCCTGGAGAGACACAACAAGAAGGGAGGACAGAGAGACAGGTTAACACAACTGTTAATATTGACAAATGTTGCAACTTCAAATGTTACTTCTAGGTATAAGATTGGTGACATGTTGAGAAGTCATGTCAGAACGAGCAATGACAATCACCATGTTACACAGACTGGAAGGGATTTTTGTTCCTATGACTGAATGGAGATGTTGCAAGAAGTTAGTTATTGACAATTGCTGATTATTAACAGCACCAATCCACCTGGCGGGGTCACGGTTGAACTCACAATGTCTGTGAAGACTCCTGGCCTCATGAGGTTGATCATCTTAGCCACCTGATAGACATCCACAGCCCCTTCACTCTCCAGCTGCTGAGACAGGGTGGTGAGGGCACACAGAGTCCCCGCAGACACTGCCCCAAACCTACCAGGGACAGAGAGGGACATCTTGATACCAATTGAGCAATGTGTCCATGCCCCGAAGAATTCAGGCTGTTCTGGAAGCAAGGGGGGGGGGGTCGACCCGGTTCTAGATGGGTGTACCTAATAAACTGGACACTGAATGCACAGTACCTACGCACGCACTCAAGCGCACACACACCAGGCCCACTTACTCATCGTGTATGATGGTGGGTCCGTCTCGTGTCATTGCCTCCTCTTTGATGACGTTGATGAGCTCGAAGGTGCTGCTGAGAGGAGCATCTGGGTTCGGCCATTTAGGGCACTGGAAATGTCTTACCTCCAGGACATAGTCATCCTGTTAGAGAGAGGGAGACATATTACAGTCAGACACAACTAGGACAATGACAATACAGTACCCCTACTGCAGGCCAGTACTGTAGTTTAACTTAAGCCCAATGTGATTACACTTAATACAAACAAATTGGAATAACAACCTTCCCCTAAATGTCTTCAATTACAGTACCGTAGTTTAGCTAGAGCCTATCTGAAAACGGATGGGCTCAACCAAGGCCCAGTCCCACTGGTCCTACCTCTAAGGACCACCCCGAGACAACCATGGACCTTCTATCTGCGTACCAGCATAACGGTCTAAGAGGTTTTTATACACTGAGAGGTTACCTGTGAGGGGTGAAAGGTCAACGATGAAGGGTTACTGTACCTGCGTGGCCTCCAGTATAAAATCGTGGATGATGATCTGTTCTTCGTTGGAGAGACACAATCTGTCCTTGCTGATCAGGGTGACGGTGAAGGCTAGGCAGTTCATCGCCTCCTCTCTGCTTGGCCAGTACACAAACTCATCCTCAGCCTAGATACACATACGACAACACAGGCAGGTCCATACTGTACTGTGCTGGCTTGGATATCAATTTTCATATATTCCTTTTCAGCACTGATGCATAACCAGGCAAGGACAGTACAGTTTTACTTGACTAAGTAGGGTGAAAAGCATAAGATACTTATGTTATAACCTGCTGGCCAGCTACTCTACTCACCAAACCGTGGTTGTCAGCAAGCATGACGATGATCTGGGCATTGTGGTCCCAGATCATTCTCCAGAAGTCTGTGGTGGTGTGGGGCAAAGGATGCTGGGTAATGATGAACTCATTACTCCTGTAGTAACCCTGCATGGCCAAAGGTTGAAGGTCAACATGTTAGCAGTCATACATAGTCAACAGCTCTCACAAAATCTTCTATAACATTATTAACCAATTACATTCAGTGTCTGAACACCAGAAGGAATGTACGGTATTGTGTCTGTTAGGACTTCCATTTCATATCAATGAGTTTCAAAGGTTACTGTCTTGATCGTGATGTACTGTGTACAGGCCCTTGCCTCAGTTTCTCAGTATGAATGATTCTTTATGATAAATGGTGGACTGTTATTCATTAAGTGGCGTCACACAATAACAGTAAAACATGCAGGGTAATTATAATCATCAAGGGAACAGAACATGTCATTATGTTCAGACACAACTATCAGACAGACAGGGTGGACAGGAGATGTGTGTGTGTGTGTGGTATAGCAGTATCATACCATTATGTAGGAGGCATTGATGTAGTCTGTGCCTTTCATTCCAAGGAGAGGGGCCAGTCCTACTCGAGCTCGTTCCGCTAGAGAGGGAGACAAAACACATGCGTTCAATCACACAACTAGCCTTGTGGCGCCATTGTACTGTACAGTACTAACTAATAATGCACATATCACATGTCTGGACTACTGCAACTCTCTGTTGGTTGGACTCCCTGCTTGTGCCATCAAACCCCTGCAACTTATCTAGTGTTCAACCTTCCCAAGTCCTCCCATGTCACCCCGCTCCTCTGCCCCCTCCACTGGCTGCCAGTCGAAGCTTGCATCCACTACAAGAGCACAGTGCTTGCCTACAGAGGAACTGCCCCTCCCTACCGCCAGGCTATGATCAAAATCTACAAGGCCATCTCAAGCCCACAGTTCTTGTACCACTGGTCTCTTGGTCGTTCTACCCATACCTCTTCATAGAGTATCTTAAATTAATCCCATTCCTCCCGCTTACAAAAAAAAATTATAATAAAAAATAACATGTATTTTCCATCTAGCACTGACCTTGCTGATAGCCACTTTATTGAGGGAAAATGTACATACTACGACTGTGATATGTGGTTGTCCCACCTAGCTATCTTAAGAGGAGTGCACTAACTAAGTCGCTCTGGATAAATGATTAAAATGTCAATATCAACTATAAGCTACACACTGTTTCAACTACTGTTCTTTTGCTATGGCAGGATTCCCCAAATCATGGCCTGGCCCAAGGGTAGTTTTATTTGTCCCCCCAAGATTTCTGAGCAAAAAAATGGTTGGACATAAAAGACTGTAAAAACACCAGGAAAACAGTTGGAAATCTGTTCTAAGTATTCCCACTGATGAGAGAGAGAAACGTGATTATACAGTTGAGGTCGGAAGTTTACATAAACCTTAGCCAAATACATTTAAACTCAGTGTTTCACAATTCCTGACATTTAATCCTCGTAAAAATTCCCTGTTTTAGGTCAGTTAGGATCACCACTTTATTTTAAGAATGTGAAATGTCAGAATAATAATAGAGAGAATGATTTATTTCAGCTTTTAATTCTTTCATCACATTCCCAGTGGGTCAGATTAGTATTTGGTAGCATTGCCTTTAAATTGTTTAACTTGGGTCAAACATTTCAGGTAGCCTTCCACAAGCTTCCCACAATAAGTTGGGTGAATTTTGGCCCATTCCTCCTGACAGAGCTGGTGTAAATCAGTCAGGTTTGTAGGCCTCCTTGCTCGCACACGCTTTTTCAGTTCTGCCCACACTTTTTCTATATGATTGAGGTCAGGGCTTTCTGATGGCCACTCCAATACCTTTACTTTGTTGTCCTTAAGCCATCTTGCCACAACTTTGGAAGTATACTTGGGGTCATTGTCCATTTGGAAGACTCATTTGCGACCAAGCTTCAACTTCCTGACTGATGTCTTGAGATGTTGCTTCAATATATCCAGATAATTTTCCTGCCTCATGTTGCCATCTATTTTGTGAAATGCATCAGTCCCTCATGCAGCAAAGCACCCCCACAACATCATGCTGCCACCCCCGTGCTTCATGGTTGGGATGGTGTTCTTCGACTTGCAAGCCTCCCCCTTTTTCCTCCAAACATAACGATGGTCGTTATGGCCAAACAGTTCTATTTTTGTTTCATCAGACCAGAGGACATTTCTCCAAAAAGTACAATCTTTGTCCCCATGTGCAGTTGCAAAGCATAGTCGGGCTTTATTATGGCGGTTTTGGAGCAGTGGCTTCTTCCTTGCTGAGCGGCCTTTCAGGTTATGTCGGTATTGGAGTCGTTTTACTGTGGATATACATAATTTTGTACCTGTTTCCTCCAGTATCTTCACAAGGTCCTTTGCTGTTGTTCTGAGATTAATGTGCACTTTTAGCACCAAAGAATTCACACCACCAGAATGAGTCTCCTTCCTGAGCGGTATGACGGCTGTGTGGTCCCATGGTGTTTATACTTGCATACCATTGGTGTACAGATGAATGTGGTACCTTCGGGTGTCTGGAAATTGCTCCCAAGGATGAACCAGACTTGTGGAGGTCCACAATTTTTTTCCCGAGGTCTTGGCTGATTTCTTTTGATTTTCCCATGATGTCAAGGAAAGAGGCACTGAGTTTGAAGGTAGGCCTTGAAATACATCCACAGGTTCACCTCCAATTGACTAAAATGATGTCAATTAGCCTATCAGAAGCTTCTAAAGCCATGACATAATTTTCTGGAGTTTTCCAAGCTGTTTAAAGGCACAGTCTTGTGATACAGTGAAATAATCTGTCTGTAAACAATTGTTGGAAAAATTACTTGTGTCATGCACAAAGTAGATATCCTAACAGACTTGCCAAAACTACAGTTTGTTAACCTTTTTGGCGCAGGGGTCCTGCTAACGACCCACCTCGACAACATCCGGTGAAATTGCAGAGCGCCAAATTCAAAATACAGAAAACGTAATATTAAACCTTCATGATAATACAAGTGTCAAACATGATTCTCTAGCTTAGAATCTTGGCAATCTAATAGCATCGTCGGATTTCAAGAAGGCTTTACGGCAAAAACACAGCATTCGATTATCTGAGGTCAGTGCCCCACAACAGCATATTATCCAAACAAGCACAGGCATCACAAAATCCCAAATAGCAATAAAATAAGTGACTTACCTTTGAAGATCTTCCTCTGATCGCAATCACAAGAGTCCCAGGAACACAATGAATGGTCGTTTTTAATCGCTAAATTCCTTCTTTATATCCCAAATAGTCCGTTTAGTAGGCGTCATTGAATTCAGTAATACACCCATTCAGAATGCAGACATAGGAGTTCCAAAAGTTCATCCAAACAAATCAAACGACATTTCTAAATCATTATTAGGTACTCTAATATCTAAATTAACAATAATATTTCATACGGAGCAAACTATTTTCAATAGGAAAGGAAAAGAACGCAGCGCGCTCCCTCGGTCATGCGCGCAATGAGACTAGTTTTGCCATGGGACTTCCTGAGGATAAACAACTATTCCTTGTTGGTTTTTCAGAATACAAGCCTGAAACTATGTATAAAGACTGTTGACATCTAGTGGAAGCCATAGGAACTGCAATTTGGGAGGCGGGAGTCTTTGGTTTCAATAGCTTAAGCTTGGAATTGGCTGGCAGGCCAACAGAAAAAAAATTGGTCCTCGGGTTTTTACCTGCCAAATTAGTTTGGTTATACTCCCAGACATACTTTTAATGGTTTTAGAAACTTTAGAGTGTTTTCTATCCAATACTACCATGCATATGCATATCCTAGCTTCTGGGCCTGAGTAACACGCAGTTTACTTTGGACACCTCAGTCATCCAAAATTCCAAATACTGCCCCCTATCCCAAACAAGAAATTTGTGGAGTGGTTGTAAAACGAGTTTCAAAGACTCCAACCTAAGTTTATGTAAACTTCCGGGTTCAACTGTATACAAACGTAAGCAAGGTTTGAAATGATTATGGTTTAGTCAAATATATTCATTTTTTAAATTCATACGGGCAATTTGCAGTCAACGAATTATTTGTACTCATGTTCCGGGTCCCCGACCATCTGCTCAAGAAAAAATCAGCCCGCGGCTGAATCTACCCTATGGCGTAGTCACATGGTGGGTTGAAAAATCTCATACACTCTACTTCTATAGCCTAATGTCTCAGGCGAACTGGCAAAGCATGAAACATCTTCGCACTCACTGCATATGCTTCAGTAGTTTGTGGTTCATTGACTAGAGAAATGGATAATATAGCCTTGACTACTATCTAGAAACACTGTACTCACATGGAACCACTGAGGAGTTGCGGTTCTTCTCCTTGTTGCATTCTTTCTGGGCGCTGAAGCACTCTATGAAGTGGGTGTTACACTGGGTCAGCAGCTGGAGAGACAGCGGGGGAAGAAGAGTTGGATCAGATCACTAGAACAACATCTAGTGAATGGAGATGAATGGGCATCAATGTATACTTGGTGGTATTATAATGGCTGGGTGACAATGTCTACCTACAATCATTAGTACAGCCCTTCAACTCTCTAAGGATGCTATTCATTACATAAGTAGTATGCAAATGACTATGCTGATATATAGGCTCACTCTGAACTGCTTGTCGAGGCGCGTGCGGCCCCCCAGGCCAGGGGTGAGGATGCTGTTGACGTAACCATGGAGCTGACAAGCGGGTACCTCTGTCTCACTGCCCAGGATGGCCTCCATCAGGGCATCATGGATGAACACGTACTGCTCCTATGATCCAGGGGGAAGGGCAGAGGGAGGAGGAAGATACACTACATGACCAAAAGTATGTAGACACCTGCTTGCTGAACATCTCATTCCAAAATCATGGACATTAATATTGGGTTGGTCTTTGCTGCTCTAACAGCATCCAGTCTTCTGGGAAGACTTTCCACTAAATGTTGGAACATTGCTGCAGGGACTTGCTTCCATTCTGCCACAAGAGCATTAGTGAGGTTGGGCACTGATGTTTGGCGATTAGGCCTGGCTCACAGTTGGCGTTCCATTTCATCCCTAAGGTGTTCAATGGGGTTGAGGTCAGGGCTCTGTGCAGGCTAGTCAAGTACTTCCACACCGATCTCGACAAACCATTTCTGATTGGACTTTGCTTTGTGCACGGGGCATGTCATGCTGAAACAGGAAAGGGCCTTCCCCAAACTGTTGCCACAAAGTTGGAAGAACAGAATCGTCAGAATGTCATTGTATGCTGTAGAATTAAGATTTCTCATCACTGGAACTAAGGGGCCTAGCCCGAACCATGAAACACAGCCCCAGACCATTATTCCTCCTCCACCGAACTTTACAGTTGGTTCTAGGCATTGGGGCAGGTAGCCTGTGTGCGGCAGCTCGGCCATAGAAACCCATTTCATGAAGCTCCCGAAGAACAGATCTTGTGCTGGCGTTGCTTCCAGAGGCAGTTTGGAACTCGGTAGTGAGTGTTGCAACCGAGGACAGACGATATTAACACACTAGGCACTTCAGCACTTGGCGGTCCGGTTCTGTGAGCTTGTGTGGCCTACCACTTTGCAGCTGAGCCGTTGTTGCTCCTAGACATTTCCATTTCACAATAACAGCATTTACAGTTGACCAGGGCAGCTCTGGCAGGACAGAAATTTTACAGTGCCACGTTGAAAGTCATTGAGCTCTTCAGTAAGACCATTCTACTGCCAATGTTTGTCTATGGAGGTTGCATGGCTGTGTGCTTCTGTCATCAATGTGTGTGACTGAAATAGCCAAATCCACTCATTTGAAGGGATGTCCACATACTTATGTATATATAGTAATCTCTTGCTTGCATAACATTATACCTAAAAGAGGTGAATCTCTTTGACAGATACTGTAGCTGTATGCACACTGTAGGTGTATGTGAGGTGTCATTTGTCTCACACACACACACACACACACACGTTACCTCTGTCTGAACCAGGTAGTTGCGTTGCGTGCGGATGTGTTTGAGAAAGCCCCAGACGTTGACTATGCTCTTGTCTTTGATCTGCTGCAGCATGCTGTCGATGACGATGTATGTCCCTGTCCGCCCGACTCCAGCACTACACAACCAAAACATAGTATGTTACCTACTAACTACCACAGGAGACCCATAGAGGGAGTTGTATTACTGTTCTAACCCAAAGCCATGACTTCAATTAGCAAACTAGTACTCATTGTGTTTCTTATAATTTCTTATGAGGAAGATGATTTTGTGCACTAGGATAGTGGTTTTCTGCAGTAAGCTTGGTCGGAATCGATAGCTGTGCTCGAATACTCATACTAACCACACTAACCATACTATTTTGTGACGTAAATTGAGTATGTAGTATGCTTATTGGTCATTGTATGTATTTAGTTAGTATGCCAAAAGTTCCCGGATGTTGTACTACATTTGCCAAAAATCGAGGTATACAAGCAGTGAACACTATTTCAGTGCTTTTAGGGCCCATAATGCAATTCTTTAGAAATTGGCCGTGGCTTCACAACATTTTCAGATTTGAAGAAAATGGCGGAAAATATGCAGCCGAAGTCCGACGAGAGCGGAAAACAAATGTAAGTACAAAAAGTAAATATTAATTGCATTAATTAATTATGACAAATATTAAGAACATGTTGAGCAATGTAATAAAAAAGTTATGACTTTTCAAATAAGTTATGTTACACGCTATGTTGGCTGACAATTTGTTAGCTACACTTGCCTTACGAACCTCATAGCATATCATTACAGAAGTTGCTTGTATGTACCGGTATGTTAGCTAGCTACCTAACGTTAGTTGTCTACTAATACATTGAACTTGCCAGTATATTAACTATATGCTATCTAATTAACTACCCACGTTTATTCACTTGATTATTCACTTAATTTTTACCTTAGCTAAGTGGAATAGTCATTGTGTGGTCTCAATGGACATTGTTAATGAGATATAATTAACTACCCACATTTATTCACTTGATTATTCACTTAATTTTTACCTTAGCTAAGTGGAATAGTCATTGTGTGGTCTCAATGGACATTGTTAATGAGATAAGATGTCTAGCTAGTAATTTGTTATGCTAAGAAGCTAGCAAGAGGTTGCATAGCAACAGCATCAACCTCCGGTAGACAGGTGAAGCGCTAGTACACTTAACTGAAAGGATACTGTTTGTATACAGTATGCTAAAATGAACTAATAGTATATAGTATATACTCATTAAGTATGTAGTATACAGTATGCTAGTATGGGTATTCGAACACAGCTGATGTTTAGAGAACTATAAGAAACACTTCACTTTTTATTTGTTTTGAGAGCTATTGTACCTGCAGTGGACTAGGACGGGGCCCATGTCCGGTGTACGTGCTGCAGAGGAGCGCCCTATGAAAGTGAGGACAGGTAGGGTGTACTCCGGCACGCCCATGTCAGGCCACTGGGTGTAGTGATACTGGATCACCATCCGCTCGTTCTGACGCCCCTTTGGGTTGCCCTTCTGACCCTTTTTGACTTTGGTGTTCCGTATAAGGAATTGTCTCAGTGTGTAGCAGGCATGAACGTTAGTACTCTTCAGAGTGACCACGATGTTGCCATACTCCTCAGTGCTCTCTGTGGGCCAGTACTGGTCACATTTCCTCTGTGAAAAAGAACAGCAGTCATCTAATTCCATCTGTGAAAGGCAACAGTATTCATTTTTAAATTTTTATCTAGAGCGACTTACAGGAGCAATTAGGGTTAAGTGCCTTGCTCAAGGGCACATCAAAAAAATTTCACCTAGTCTGCTCAAGGATTCTACTGTGAAAAGACAACAGTAACACCTACAGTCAAAATACTGTGAATACCAGAGGGAGGCCACCTACCCTTCCTTTCTCTACCAGGTTAGTGATCATGACGATGATACCAGTGTTCTGTTCCCACACCATCCTCCAGAAGTCCTCGAAAGTGGACTTGAGAGGGCCCTGGGCCGCGATGTAGGCCTTGGGACTGTTGTAACCCTGTTGAGAGGTAATGTGGGGGGGGGGGGGGGGGGGGGTCAGTAACAGTGGTACACTCACACAGTGCAAGTACACATAGGGTGAGTACTAGACAATAAACAATTGAAGTCGGAAGTTTACATACACCTCGGCCAAATGCATTCAAACTCAGTTTCACAATTCCTGACATTTAATCCTAGTAATAATTCCCTGTTTTCGGTCAGTTAGGATCACCACTTTATTTTAAGAATGTGAAATGTCAGAATAATAGTAGAGAATGATTTATTTCAGCTTTTATTTATTTCATCACATTCCCAGTGGATCAGAAGTTTACATACACTCAATTTGGATTTGGTAGCATTTCCTTTAAATTGTTTAACTTGTGTCAAACGTGTCGGGTAGCCTTCCACAAGCTTCCCACAATAAGTTGGGTGAATTTTGGCCCATTCCTCCTGACAGAGTTGGTGTAACTAAGTCAGGTTTGTAGGCCTCCTTGCTCACACACATTTTTTCAGTTCTGCCCACATATTTTCTATAGGATTGAGGTCAGGGCTTTCAGATGGCCACTCCAATACCTTGACTTTGTTGTCCTTAAGCCATTTTGCCACAACTTTGGAAGTATGCCTAGGGTCATTGTCCAGTTGGAAGACCCATTTGCAACCAAGCTTCAACTTCCTGACTGATGTCTTGAGATTTTGCTTCAATATATCCACATAATTTTCCTCCCTCATGATGCCATCTATTTTGTAAAGTGCACCAGTCCCTCCTGCAGCAAAGCACCCCCACAAAATGATGCTGCCACCTCTGTGCTTCACGGTTGGGATGGTGTTCTTCGGCTTGCAAGCCTCCCCCTTTTCCTCCAAAAATAATGATGGTCGTTATGGCTAAACAGTTCTATTTTTGTTTCATCAGACCAGAGGACATTTCTCCAAAAAGTATAATCTTTGTCCCCATGTGCAGATGCAAACCGTAGTCTGGCTTTTTTATGGCGGTTTTGGAGCAGTGGCTTCTTTCTTGCTGAGCGGCCTTTCAGGTTATGTCGATATAGGACTCGTTTTACTGTGGATACAGATACTTTTGTACCTGTTTCCTCCAGTATCTTCACAAGGTCCTTTGCTGTTGTTCTGGGATTGATTTGCACTTTTTGCACCAAAGTATGTTCATCTTTAGGAGACAGAACGCGTCTCCTTCCTCAGCGGTATGACGGCTGTGTGGTCCCATGTTGTTTATACTTGTGCACTATAGTTTGTACAGATGAACGTGGTACCTTCAGGAGTTTGGAAATTGCTCCCAAGGATGAACCAGACTTGTGGAGGACTACAATTTTTGTCTGATTTCTTTTGATTTTCCCCTGATGTCAAGCAAAGAGGCACTGAGTTCAAGGTAGGCCTTGAAATACATCCAAAGTTACACCTCCAATTGACTCAAATTATGTCAATTAGCCTATCAGAAGCTTCTAAAGCCATGACATAATTTTCTGGAATTTCCCAAGCTGTTTAAAGGCACAGTCAACTTAGTGTATGTAAACTTCTGACCCACTGGAATTGTGATACAGTGAAGTATAAGTGAAATAATCTGTGTGTAAAAAATTGTTGAAAAAATTACTTGTGTCATGCACAAGTTGATATCATTACCGACTTGCCAAAACTATAGTTGGTTGAAAAACAAGTTTTAATGACTCCAACCTAAGTATATGTAAACTTCCAATTTCAACTGTATAATGACAGAGAGAACATTGAGCATACATAAAGATGATAAAAGGTAAAAGGTACTCAATAAATCAATTTGTTGACTTACATCTACATAGTTAGCGTTGATGAAGTCACTGTGTTTGGCATCTTTTCCAGTCAAGGGTCGTAACTTCACCCTACTGTGATCATCTGTCAACATAGAAAAGGAATGTTAGCCTGATTCTGCATTGCCTTGTTAAGGTCACATGTTAATATGAGCATGAGGTTTGATATCAACAGGCTCAGGGATAATTTCTACAAGCAATCAGACCGTTGAACACTTAAACTGGACTGACCTCAGATTCTCAGCACCTTAGCACGCACAGACACACACATCACAACTGCTGATACCAAACTCCTATTATGATCGCTAAATACAGCACCATTTAAATAATTGCACCCCCCCCCCCAAAAAAAAACATGTCAATATAGTGCCTTCATGTATTATACTCACTCAGCTGTTCTCTGTTTGTCTGTTGCCAGTTTGTCTTGTTTGTCAAATCAACCAGCGTTTTTCGTCTCAGCTCCTGCTTCTCCCCAGTCTCTCTTTTTCTCTCCCTCCTGGTTTTGACCCTTGCCTGTCCCGTCTCTGAGCCCGCCCGCCTGACCACTCTGCCTGCTCTTGACCCTGAGCCTGCCTGCAGTCCTGTACCTTTGCCCCACCTCTGGATTACCAACCACTACTCTGGTTATTGACCCCTGTCTGCCTTGACCTGTCGTTTGCCTGCCCTGTTGCCGTAATAAACATTGTTACTCCGACACAGTCTGCATCTGGGTCTTACCTTCAAACCTGATACACTAATCATGTTTATTCTATTCTACTGTGTCATTTACTTCATGTTCCTATTGTTATCTTTTATTGTTGTTGTTGCATTGTCGAGAAGGAACCTGCAAGTAAGCATTCCATTGGACGATCTATACCATGTGTATCCCGTACATACAACTAATAAATCTTGAAACTAACAGGCTGTCAGTGTTGTTTTGAGTGTACAACATAGTGGACTTACAGGCCACGATGTTGATGTATCTGTTTTTGTGCTTGTTGTCAGGGTGATTGGAATGTTCTGCTGTGATCTTCAGGTCCACCGTACAGCGTTGGACCTCCTAGAGAAAGAGAGAGAGAGCAAAGTGGGAGGGAGTTGGGTGAGAAAGGGAGAGAGGGGGGTGAGGGGTTATAGTTATAGTGGGGTCAGTTATGTGAAGAGATTAAACAACTACTATTTGTAAATAAACCCTCTATCTAAAATGATTTGTTTTGTTAGGTTCTTATTCATCGGAGTAAGTAACTCACGGACACTAGAGAAGCTTTAACCAAGTTGAATTCTTCCCAATGGTTCTGTACAGCTGTAATACAAGCCACCCAACACTTCTCCCATCACAGGTATATGTATTCCCCGTAAGACACTCCTCGTTCTCTCCAATCCTTACATCGTATGGTTCCACAGGAAAAGGGTAGTAAACCTTTATTACTCCCTTCAGGGGATCTGACCTCAACACCTCCTTCGCCAAGTCCACAGATGTCCATCTGTCTCCCCTATAGCAATCCTTTGAGCTCCTCCCGTCCACCCAGCACATTCCACAGCAACTCTGTCTTTCTACAAGTCTCACTCCTTAATATACTATGTGTCTGATCCATCATGTCTTTAATATCTCAATGTTCAACATTTCGAATCCAACAGTTTCTAAACAATATTTTTCAGTTCAATGATTTGCTTGAATTGCAATACATACAATACCAGTCAAAAGTTGGACACACCTACTCATCCAATGGTTTTTCTTTATTTTGTTACTCTTTTCTACATTGTCGAATAATAGTTAAGACATCAAAACGATGAAATAACACATTGGAATTATGTAGTAACCAAAAAAGTGTTAAACAAATCAATATATATTTTAGTTTGAGAATCTTCAAAGTAGCCACCCTTTGCCTTGATGACAGCTTTGCACACTCTTGGCGTTCTCTCAACCAGCTTCATGAGGAATACTTTTCCAACAGTCTTGAAGGAGTTCCTACATATGCTGAGCACTTGTTGGCTGCTTTTCCTGCACTCTGCGGTCCAACTCATCCTAAACCATCTCAATTGGGTGGAGGTCGGGTGATTGTGGAGGCCAGGTCATCTGATGCAGCACTCCATCACTCTTCTTCTTGGTCAAATAGCCCTTACACAGCCTGGAGGTGTGTTTTGGGTCATTGTTCTGTTGAAAAACAAATGATAGTCCCACTGAGCGCAAACCAGATGGGATGGCGTATCGCTGCAGAATGCTGTGGTAGCAATGCTGGTAAAGAGTGTCTTGAATTCAAAATAAATTGCTGACAGTGTCACCAGCAAAGCACCCCCAAATCATATCACCTCCTCTTCCATGCTTCATGGTGGGAACCACACATGCGGAGATCATCCATTCACCTACTCTGCGTCACGGCGGTTGGAACCAAAAATCTCCAATTTTAACTCATCAGACCAAAGGACAGAATTCCACCGGTCTAATGTCCATTGGCCCAAGTAAGTCTCTTCTTATTATTGGTGTCGTTCAGTAGTGGTTTCTTTACAGCAATTTTACCATGAAGGCCTGATTCACGCAGTCTCCTCTGAACAGTTGTTGTTGAGACGTGTCTGTTACTTGAACTCTGTGAAGCATTTATTTGGGCTGCAATCTGAGGCTGGTAACGCTAATGAACTTATCCTCTGCAGCAGAGGTAACAATGGGTCTTCCTTTCATGTGGCGGTCCTCATGTTAGCCAGTTTCATCATAGTGCTTGATGGTTTTTGTGACTGCACTTGAAGAAACTGTCAAAGTGCTTGAAATGTTCCACATTGACTGACTTTTATGTCTTAAAGTATTGAGGACTGCCATTTCTCTTTGCTTATTTGAGCTGTTATTGCCATAATATGGACTTGGTCTTTTACCAAATAGGGCTATCTTCTGTATACCACCCCTACCTTGTCACAACACAACTGATTGGCTCAAACGCATTAAGATCGAAAGAAATTCCACAAATTAACTTCTAAGAAGGCACACCTGTTAATTGAAATGCATTCCAGGTGACTACTTCATGAAGCTAGTTGAGATAATGCTAAGAGTGTGCAAAGCTGTCATCAAGGCAAAGGGTGGCTACTTTGAAGAATCTTAAATATATTTTGATTTGTTTAACACTTTGTTAGTTACTACATGACTCCATATGTGTTACTTCATAGTGTTTATGTCTTCACTAATATTATTAAACAATGTGGAAAATAGTAAAATAAAGAAAAACCCTGGAATGAGTAGGTGTGTCCAAACTTTTGACTGGTACTGTGCATGATAAGTACGTACTGGGTTTTTATTAGAGGTGGGATTTCTACACATATCTGTCACAGCTAGTCCAGCACCATGTGGCTGCATGTGTGATCTCCGTTTGAATGACCTAGTATGAATAATGTATGTTCACCTTCACCCCACTGGATAACCCCAATTTGACAAGGGCCTCTTGGGGGAAGTGTGTTAGCCTTGTGTCTCAACCCGGTCACAGAGACAGTGTGTTCCTGTCCAGTCAACCAGCAACTAGACCCTTTGTTAATTAACCTTCTTCACACTCAGCCATCTGCTCCACAACACACACACACACACACACACACACACACACACACACACACACACACACACACACACACACACACACACACACACACCTTTCTGCATGAATACATACTGCACATGCCCTGTACACACTTCGTAATGTTCACACAGACGTAGACAGTAATGTACACGCTTACAGACAACATACACCAGACATATGAGAATAATCAGACACACATCTAGACACACACACTCCTCTTCATCCGAGAGGCAGCCTACTTATCACGCCTCAACAATATTAGAAAGGCGGAGAGAGAAAGTCTGTTGTGTTTCCTACCTCAAACTCCTCAGAGAAGCCGTGCAGGTTGTTGGAGTAGAGCTCCATGATGTGTTTGATTAACTGCCTGACGGGGATGGCGTCCATGTCATCTGTAGGGAAGACATATCACACTTAGAGAGATGTATGTGGGTGACGTATGTGGGTGACGGTGTGCCTGTGTGTGCCTGTATGTGTGTGTGTGATTGGGAGAAGAGAAAGAAAGAGAGAAGAGAGAGAGAGAGCAGAGAGAGAATAGAAAGAGGAGAGTGCAGAGAGAGAGAGAAGAGAGAGCAGAGAGAGAAAAGAGAAAGATAGAGAAAGAGAGGAGAGAGAGAAAAGAGAGAGTGAATGTGTGTTTTAGCATGACTGTGTGATGAGTTTGCAGAATATACAGTGCCTTAGGAAAAGTATTCAGACCCCGTTGACTTTTTCCACATTTTGTCAATTCTATAATTGATTAAATTCTATAATTGATTAAATCGTTTTTCTCCCTAATCAATCTACACACAATATCCCACAATGCCAAAGCAAAATCTATTTTTTTATACATTTTTGCTAATTACTTAGTACTTTGTTGATGCACCTTTGGCAGCGATTACAGCCTCAAGTCTGCTTGGGTATAAAGCTACAAGCTTGGCACACCTGTATTTGGGGAGTTTCTCCAATTCTTCTCTTCATGTGCCTTTTACTGAGGAGTGGCTTCCGTCTGGCCACTCTACCATAAAGGCCTGATTTGTGGAGTGCTGCAGAGATGGTTGTCCATCTGGAAGGTTCTCCCATCTCCACAGAGGAACTCTACAGCTCTGTCAGAGTGACCATCAGGTTCTTGGTCACCCCTCTGACCAAGGCCCTTCTCCCCGATAAGCTCAGTTTGGATGGGCGGCCAGCTCTAGGAGAGTCTTGGTGGTTCCAAACTTCTTCCATTTAAGAATGATGGAGGGGACTGTATTCTTGGGGACCTTCAATGCTGCAGAAATGTTTTGGTACCCTTCCCCAGATCTGTACCTCGACACAATCCTGTCTTGAAGCTCTACGGACAATTCCTTCAACCTCATGGCTTGTTTATCTCTGACATGCACTGCCAACTGTGGGACCTTTAATAGACAGTTGTGTGCCTTTAAAGATCATATCCAATCAATTGAATTTACCACAGGTGGACTCCAATTAAGTTGTAGGAACATCTCATAGATGATCAATGGAAAAAGGATGCACCTGAGCTCAAATTCAAGTCTCATAGCAAAAGGTCTGAATACTTATGTAAATAAGGTATCTGTTTGTTATATATATTACATTTGCAAAAATTTCTAAAAACCTGTTTTGCTTTGTCATTATGGGGTATTGTATGTAGATTGCTGTGGATTTTTTCAAATTCAATCCATTTTAGAATAAGGCTGTAACGTAACAAAATTCGGAAAAAGTCAAAGGGTCTGAATACTTTCTGAATGCACTGTAAATAACATTATGTTTACAACATCTTCCATATTTCAGACTGACTAATGAAAGGCCAAGTATATTGATGTCCCCTCAGCCTGTATCTATCGCTCAGAGGTACAGTACAACGTGTCACTGCTCTCCACTAGTGTGGCACCGCGTGATAATTTAACCAGCGATCTGTGTTCACTGGTTCACTCCCACAGACACTTTCAGGGAACAACATACTGTATATGGGGACAAAGTAGGAGTGCTGATCTAGGATCAGGTCATCCCTGTCCATGAAACTGGTCTTAAATCAGAAAATTCCACACAGCGTCCCACTGAGACTAGTAACAACCCCAGTAGTAATGAATTGATTAGCACGCGCGTCACACATCAGACAATGAAATGCCCCACTGACATCCTCACAGATAAAAAAAATAATCATTCTGTGGACGCAGCTAGTTTTGTTGTAGTTTATGTTGAGAAGAACACATATTAGCCATGTCACACAGAGCGGTGTGAATGACACCACAGCGAGACAAGCGGACAAAGCCATAATTGTCTAATGTGGGTGTTTAGAGGTGGTGGCATCTGTGTCAGATGAGCCACATCAGTCCCAAATTACCCATTAGTGAGGGGATATGATGGGGATGAGGTGGCCACTGTCACACAGAAAGAGCTATCAGGACAAAGTGTGTGTGTGTGTGTGTTCAGGAAAGAGCAACCAGCTGCTGGGTTTGTCTGCTGGTGAGTGTGTGTGCTGTTACATCCATATTACAGCCAATACACAGATGGGACCACTGGCAGGCAGGCATTCCCTGACTCACTTCATTTGTCAACTGTCTTACATTTGGAAACTAATCAATGGAGTTAATTAAAATACTATGGGCCAATTTGGATTGACTAAACCTTTGCAGATGTGCACACATTTTGCATCTCTTTATTCAGGAGAGAATCTAACAAGATGGGATATGATGAAAGGGGGAATGAAGATGTATGCACGTGCATGCACACAAACACACCAGATCAGCAGCCCCCTCTCCTTCTGCCTGTTCTCTTCCTAATTAAACCGCTGTCACAGAACCTTCCAGTGGGGGATGGATTTAGCATTTCAGAAGCTGTAAAACAATCACTGTTCTATAAAGCCCACTCGTAAACCTCAACACCCACTTAACACTGTTCTCTGAGCTGGTATACAGACTTGACGGTACAGAAAGAAGCAATTCGTCTCCAGAGAGAGCACATGTGTGAGAGAGAAAGAGAGAGCGAGAGAGAGAGAAAGAGAGAGAGAGAGAGAGAGAGAGAGGAGAGACAATAAAAGCAGAATGGATGGAGTCAATACAGACATCAGCTGTATTCTTTAAGTGAACCATCAGAGCTTGGAAATGGGCTGTCGTGCCTTAGTCCCGAAGAGTCTCTCTGCTCTCTTAAAGGAACGGTATGCACTACGCACGCCACAGCCTTCTTACCATCTTATTGACTAGCTGCCAGTACACTGGGCTCTGAAGTCTCCCAGGGAAGAACCCTCTCATATCACCCCTAATAGAGCAGTCACAAGCGCCTGTACATGCACTGAGTAGTTGAGTGGCTGAGTGAAGACTTAATCAAGCTAAAACAGAGGTAGATTGGCCCAATCAAAAGTATTGGACTAACACTATGTATCCTATCTTCAAGAACATGAGCAGATACTGACTGACAAAGATCAAGATTTGAGTTGTTTTGCACCTTACTTGTGGAATAATCTTCAAACCTCTCTAAAAGTGGATGTTTTGGTGCCTCTAGGGATATTCAGACTGACTGATGACATTTTTACTGAAGTTTGTTTTCTTTGATTGTGTTTTGTATATCTGTTTTGCTTTTGTAATATGTGTATATTTTTGCAATTACAGGGCTCATCTGAAAAATAGTCTTTGGTCTCAGAATGACTCCCTGTCAAAATAAAGGTTAAATAAAAAATGTTTAAAAAAAACATTGCCACTAGTTTTCACTGAATTAGTGAGTCTAAATGATCAAATCCACCATGATGAGACCACATGGGAGCGTATCAGAGCTAGTTTTCCAGTCAGATGACTTTGTTCTTCCTCTCCGTTGACTTCCTTACATATGGTTATTGATCATTCAGATGAAATGCTCTGTCTAGTCTACACTTGTCCAGAGATGTTAAATCTGAGCAGAGAACAGATATTGAAAAACTTGTCTCAACAAGACTTAACCACATGGAACGGCTCAGCTTCAAAGATACAACAATGTACACGCTATAGCGAGAGAGAACAGTGAATCATTTTCAGGAATAATATAGAGAGGGATGGAGAACCAGGATGAACATACAGCATTTAGACTAAATAGTTAGGCGGGACTTGCGAAGCAAAATAAATGCCTTTCAAACTTTAAAACGTGTAGACTGGTCATGACCAGTGTACTTACATACAACGTTCTGACATGTTGAATACTTTTTATGTTATACACTTTTGTGTACTTTTGTCCTCCATCCACTTTCATGGGATTTCCTCAACATTCTAAAGGTCCCATTGTGACATCATCACTTCCAACTTTCCATTCACTGTAAATGCAACCATGCAACTTCTGACACAAACCAGCTACTTTGACCACTCTGCCTTTCTCCCCCCAAAATTAGCACTTTCCCAACAAGTTAGACAAAACGTTCTACGGTATGACATCTTCGTCTCCTTCTCTGCTATTAAAATCTGCAGTTTTTTCCAACTTTTATCAAATAACTGCTGTTTTGACCACTCCCCCAACAAGTCAGACAAAAACTTAAGAGTGTATGAAATCTCTACTTCTCTATTTTTCAAATCTGAAAACACAGTAGGAATAGCTTCAACCAATCAATAGATAGAGATGTGTTAGTAACCCATCGGCTGTTTTCATTATTGAATCATTAAGTCATGTCAGAAGCTAGCAAATTAATTTCTTACCAACAACAGCTGCAAATTCAAATACAACTACATCACATTTTGAACTTCACTTTCCTTGCTTTGTCCATCAACACTATAATGAATCTAGCAAATACGTGGTGGGGGTCAGAGTGGAGTATTTATTTAGTTTCATAGCATAAACATTTGTTAGCATGTTTCTCACACTGGCTTTAGCCACGGCGGGAGCAGGCCTGCCAAGGCAAGTTTTACCTAGCAACGCGTGCCTCGAAGGAAGAGAACTCTTCATAGCGCAACAAATTCCCAGAAGATTTCTAATGCTCACTAGCTTCATCCTCCTCCTCAAGATCATGACCCGTGCTCTAAATAACTCAACTGGCTAGTTTGAATGTCTGCTAATAAAAGGGCGGACTGTACATTGATCCTGCTGCCCTGATTGGATAGAGCGAAGCGGTCTCCGCTCACTTGCTTCATATTTTGCTCGATAACTTCTCATCGCATTTCGTTCAGTTTTCACACGCAACAACTGTAGTTTAGACTCTGACCACAACCACATAACTATTGACCACACAACTACTGAACCACCCAACTATTGGCCACAACCACACAACTACTTACCACAACTACACAACTACTGACCTCACAACTCCTGACCACAACACAACTACAGACCTTAACTACAGACCACAACTACTGAACCACGCAATTACTGACCACAACCACAAAACTACTGACCACAACAGAACACAACTACTGACTACAACTATTGACCACAACTATTGAACCACACACCTACTGAACCAAAACTACTGACCACACCTACTCACCACAACCAGGCTATACTAACTTCCACAACAGAACACAACAACTGACCACAACTATTGACTACAAATACTGACCACAACCACACAACTAGTAAACACAACCACAAAACTACTGACCACAACAGAACACAACTATTGACCACAAATACTGAACCACACTACTTACTAAAACTACTGACCACACCTACTGACCACAACCAGGCTATCCTAACGTTTCATCTACCTAGTTTTTCAACTATAACCAGACACCACCATTACTAATGCTACTATAAGGTATTTCAAAATCATACATTGTTTAAAACAAGCTAGCAAACAGACCAATGTACTTTTCAGTGACCACTGTTATCCCTAAAGAGCTGATTTATTAGATAGAACTACAGCTAGCTATCAATAGGTCTACATGCAAACCTATTCTACATAGTTCTTCAACTACCACAACATTTTTTTTCAAGATCTGTCCTTACTAGATGCATAATCATATTTCTCTCCCCAAATACAAGCATAAAACGTTCTGAATTATTCGATCATCATTCAAATAAAATCGAACTTAATTGATACTGAACGTTTTACAAAAGTAAGTTGTGTATCTATTTATCTAAAACCCACAGCATGAATGATTCAGAGTTGCTTTGCTTTCCTAAGAGTGTTGTCCACATGATCCTGCCTTTTTATTTCTTTGTCTTATGTGTTTCTTCTTTTAGTTTTTACACGCAACAATTGTAGTTTAGACATTTTTCTGATCCAACTGCCCCACAATCCAAACTAATAAGATTGATATAGTAGTCTATCAAAGTAAATCAGACCAATTATTTTACTACATTTCATTTTGACTATATGTAACTGCTTTGCTTTAAATAGTCAAGTAAAACATTTTAAAACTTCTACCACAAAAATACTTTTAAAGAGTTAAAGCAAGTACCACCAATTGTACTTCATGTACAATCTACACTGAACAAAAATATAAATGCTACATTTAAAGTGTTGGTCCAATGTTTCATGATCTGAAATAAAAAATCCCAGAAATGTTCCATACTCACAAAAAAGTTTACTTCTCTCAAATGTTGTGCACAAATGTGTTTACATCCCTGTTAGTGAGCATTTCTCTTTCGCCAAGATAATCCATCCATCTGACAGGTATGGCATATGAAGAAATTGATTCAACAGCATGATCATTACACAGGTGCCCATTGTGCTGGGGACAATAAAAGGCCACTCTAAAATGTGCAGTTTTGTCACACAACGCCACAGATGTCTCAAGTTTTGAGGGAGTGTTCAATTGGCATGCTGACTGCAGGAATGTCCACCAGAGCTGTTACCAGAGAATGTAATGTTAATTTCTCTACCATAAGCTGCCTCCAACATTGTTTTAGGGAATTTGACAGTACGTCCAACCGGCCTCACAACTGCAGACCATGTGTATGGTGTCGTGTGGGCGACCAGTTTGCTGATGTCAGCGTTGTGAACAGAGTGCCCCATGGTGGCGGTGGGGTTACGGTATGGGCAGGCATACGCTACGGACAACGAATACACAACAGAATTTTATCGATGCCAAATTGAATGCACAGAAATACCATGACGAGATCCTAAGGCCCATTTTTTTTTAAGGTATCTGTGACCAACAGATGCATATCTGTATTCTCCGTCATGTGAAATCCAGAGATTAGGACTTAAAGAATTTATTTAAATTGACTGATTTCCTCATATGAACTGCAACTCAGTAAAATCTTTGAAATTGTTGCATATTGCGTTTTATATTTTTGTTCAGTATAGTCACCAAATGGTTGTAGGTTCTACAAAAACCTTACATTTTCTACCAGGTAGACACTTCTAGAATAAGGTGTGTGTGGAGTGGGTGGGCAATAGTTTGTAAACAACAACACTGCATAAAGGTTTGATTGAATTTGGCCCTCAGGCTAGAGGGTGTGTTCAGAAAGGGGGTGCAGGTTCAGAACTGTGTGCTACGTTAAATGAAACAGAAACTGTAATTTACTGAACGGCCAATTGAAAAATGTTGTGACTATGGTGGCCCCAAGGGCGAATATTGTATGGTGTGGTATTTCAAATGGTCACACCCATATTGATCAGGCCACACTTTTTTTTTTTAGGCCACACCTTGCCAAACCCACCAAAATGGAGCAAACATACCTCAAAGGCTATTGAAAAAACGGTGGGCACTGTTTTGGGGGAAACGTGTTGTTTAGTACAAAATGTCACGCAACGTAGCAAACGATGCGAACTAAACTCACCCCAGGGTGTATTCCAGTGGAGGGTGTGTTAGGTTGTGTTATGTCTCACCTGGGATGGGGATGACGGGGATGTTCTCATTGGCCACCACCCTGGGAGAACTACTGTCCTCCACATAGAAGTGAGCTGTCTGGAAAAACCTCCTGTAGACAGACACAGAGGAGAGGAAATAGTTAAACCAACATAAAGTACACCACAGAAGAGAGCAACATGATGCAGAGTACCATCAGTACCACAACGAAAGAGGCCACATGTATCAGCACAGCTAAATATCCCCATCCTTCGCACTTTAACATTCATTTTCACCAAACAGTTCGTGTCAAAAACAAAAAATGACTACGTGATTTTGATTTCCAACTTCACAAACATAACTTTATTAAATTGTTGCATATACTAATAGTAATTGCAGCACTCTTTTTGGTGCCTTGTCTGCAGCATGTTGGCCAGGTGTACTTGTTAGAGGGCGTGCCGCTAAATGCCATGTCCTATTATCTTTAAATGGGGCGGGGGAGTTGGGTGATACCACCTCTGTCCAGCAGAGGGGAAATGGATCGTTGTAACCCGTTTTGACCACTGTGAACTAGCTAACACAAAAAAAGCATCGAGAGAGTTGACACCCCATCCGTGACAGGTTAAAACAGCAGAGTGGTGAAGTGCAATTCCATGGTAACAGAGTGACACTGACTTATATTTATTTACTTTAAAATGTATGTTAAACAAAAACCAATCATTGTGGGTGTCCCGAGTGGCACAGCGGACTAAGGTACTGCATCGCAGTGCTTGAGCCGTTACTACAGACCCGGGTTTGATCCCAGGCTTGTCACAGCCGACCGTGACTGCGGCGGCGCACAATTGGCCCAGCGTCGTCCGGGTTAGGGGAGTTTTTGGCCGGCCGGAATTTCCTTGTTCATTTCCGCTCTAGCGACTCCTTGTAGCGGGCCAGGAGCCTGCAAGCTGACTTTGGTTGCCAGCTGGACGGTGTTTCCTCTGACAGATTGGTGAGGCTGGCTTCCGGGTTAAGCAAACAGAGTGCCAAGAAGCAGTGCGGCTTGGCAGGGTTGTGTTTTGGAGGACGCATTGCTCTCGACCTTCGCATCTCTCGAGTCTTGTCAGTTCCAGTCTTGTCCCATCGCTGCAACTCCAGTACGGACTCGGGAGAGGCGAAGGTCGAGCGCCGTGCATCCTCCGAAACATGACCCAGCCAAGCCGCAATGCTTCTTGACACAATGCCTGTTTAACCCAGAAGCCAGCCGCACACCTGGCGACCGTGTCAGCGTGCATGTGCCCGGCCCGGCCCCATTAATATGGTTTTTGAACATTATAGTTTGTTTACAAACATAATAGCTGTATTTTTCTTTGTTTATGGTTGACCCAGCTTGTTGGCCATTAGGCAATCTACGTTTCTCAGCAAGTTCAAAGCATGTGAATGCTGCTATTTACGACTTCACAACTGGTAATTGCCATCTTCCCACTTGGTTATGAATGTAGCATACCTTTATGGCTTCAGTTAAACCTTTATTTGAGTTGCTTACTCTGTTCTGCTTTGTAGATCTGTTTTTACATTCAAGTTTTCTTTTTATCTATTCACAGACCGTATAGTTCTCTTTTTGTGCAATATGGTTTTAGATTTCTCTTACTTTGTAAACCGCATCAAGTTTAGGAAAATAAACCGCCTAATAATTGCATTGCACTCTACTCAGATGTCTCTCGTTGACTGCTTGGGCCGTCCCTTACACAGTTCTCATTGTAATTACATAATTATAACCCATTTTTACCATTGTGCGATAGCTAACACAAAACAGCACAGAGAGAGTTAACACTCCATCAATGACAGGTTAAAACATCTTCATTCATCTTCAATTTCCACTTAACATTTTACAGAAACACATTTACTTGAAGAAGATGCAAAGTTTGGTAACAGAATGACGGTTTGTGCTGTTTGTGCCATCAGTCTGTTACCAAACTTTTCATCTGCACTGTTCTTCGAGAAAATCTGTTTTTCTTAAATTGTCCATGGAAATTGTTAAAAAGTAGTCCTTGGTGTGTTTAACTTTTCAATCATTCGTTTTTGCTTGACATGAAAAATCGGAATCTCAGCGTTACTCTGTTCTCATGGAACTGCCCTGAATATAATTACACAGACAGAGCTGGCAGTTAAATTACACCTGAAATACCCAGAAAGGTTAGAACCAGCTCTATTTACAACCCTGCTGATGTCACACAGTTATGACTCAGTAGATGACAACCACCAGACACAACAACACCCCGCTATTACAGGGGGAAAAGTACACACGCACGCAAACTACCTCCTGTAAAGACACACAGTGAGCTGACCATTAGGAACAGGTAAGCAACATCACTGACCCCGTGACAAACACCATGCTACATTTAGCCCTGGCCCCTCAGTCACACTGCCGGACGACAGGCAACGCACAGCAGAGACTAAATACAGCAGGACTATATACAGCCCTGCCAGCCTCTCTGCCTCCAACATGTAAACACAAGCACGATCCCTCAATGACTAGCTAATCGCTAGCCTTGAGAAGTTGTTCTAAAGTATTTCTCTGAAGCTTGCATTTTGTCAGAGGCTTTTTGAAATGTCACCCAACATATTCTATGTCTAGCAGCTTGAGAGAGAGAGCGGGGAAGACAGACAGCAAGGAGAAAATGAGTGCTGCAGTAGTAGTAGGAGTCCCTCTCTAACCTCAGAGCCTTCACCTGCACTCACACAGAAACAAGTCCATTCCGTATACACCAGCTTTTCCCATCTGGGTTCCTCCTACCGGTATGTCCTAATAATATGTAATAATATGTACCAGTATGTCTACTGATGTTCCCCTACCAGTATGTCTACTGACGTTCCCCTACCAGTTTGTCTACTGATGTTCCCCTACCAGTATGTCTACTGTCGTTCCCCTACCAGTTTGTCTACTGTCGTTCCCCTACCAGTTTGTCTACTGTCGTTCCCCTACCAGTATGTCTACTGTCGTTCCCCTACCAGTTTGTCTACTGTCGTTCCCCTACCAGTATGTCTACTGACGTTCCCCTACCAGTATGTCTACTGACGTTCCCCTACCAGTATGTCTACTGACGTTCCCCTACCAGTTTCTCTACTGACGTTCCCCTACCAGTTTCTCTACTGACGTTCCCCTACCAGTTTGTCTAGTGACGTTCCCCTACCTACCGGTACTTCATGCAGAGGAGAGAGCAGATGCTGGTCATTCTGGTCGAGAGAGAGGAGGAAAAGAAAACAGGAGTGTGGCCTAATGGCATTTGCAGAAGGAGAGAAGAAGGGAGCGCGGAAGAGAGAGAGGGAGAGAAAGCGAGTGTGAGTGAGTGAGTGGGAGAGAAAGACAGAGAGAGAGTCGAATTGAGAGGGAAAGAAAGAGAGAGAGATTGAATAAATGAGGGGAGGGTCTCCCCTAGCTTGCGTCATACCCTTGTCCCCCTCGATCCCTGCCCCCCTGGCTAATTACTCCCTGAGGGAGAATGTGTGGTGTGGCGAGCTAACTAACCAGCCTCTCAATACCACCTCGCCTTACACCGGGGGAGGGGGAACCCCACCAGAGAGATAGAAAGGGGGACGGATGGAACGAGAGAGGGAGGGAGGGATAGAACTAGAAGACTGTCTCACTGGACTCTCAACGCTTCCCATACTTGGGGAAGAGGGCCCCCGTTCAAAAATAGACAGAGTGAGATGGAAGGAAGTCGTGGTAGAAGGACGAGTCCTTTTCATTGGACTAAATTATCCGCCAGTCCAAACAGCCTGGTCCACCTCTTTCCCTAGCAACCCCTGACTCTGAGTGGTTACTGAGAATCCCTCTCTCCTACCGGAGTTAAATATAGATGTATTGTTTACCCCGTTAAACCTATGTGAAACATCTGTGAGATCCACCTATGACCATATCCTCAAGCCAAACAGATGGAGCCCTCCCCTTTAATAGCAAATACTGTCTTTTGACACACAACTCAGATCACAAAGACGAAAACAAACATCAAATCGAGTGTCGCGATGAAATAAATGTAATCTAATCAGTGATCACATCATATTCGCTGGAGTACAAAGAGACAAAAAGTGACGCTGAGCTAATGACGACCATGTATGCATTTCGTCAATTATGAATAGCTATAGCGTTCTGAAAAGTCTATTTTAATCTCCTCCATTGGATGGTCTCCTTCCCTTCTGAACGAGCAGGGATGGGGGAGTGAAAGGGATGAGAGGAGAGGAGAGGAAGGAGAGAGTGAACGGGTCGAGCTGGTCTTTCATCAGATCCTGTTCCCCCAGGGGAGAAAGCCATTGTCTGGGAGGTGTCAGCTCTCGTCACCAGCACAGCCCAGACAGGGAGACAGACAGACTTTCGCTGTCACGTCCCACACACTCTCCCTGCTACTCTCCCTCACCCATCACATACCGCCACGGCACTCGTTCACTAGATATATCACTCACTCACAGATGTATTAATTACTTCAATTAGCATTCCATGGAGCTGATCATCCTCTATTTTCCTCGTTCCAACATTCACATCATTGGCTCGCTCTCTCACGCACTCTCACAATTGCATCACCAGTACCAGTGAGAAGGAGCCATAGTTACACATTGAACTCAGAAAGCACATCAACCTTACATTTCCATCGGAAAAAAAAAAATCATACAATCCGGCCAAGCTTTTGCTCCTATTAAACAGCTCAAGGCAGAGCGGGTGTATACATAAATCAAGCATAACACACGGAGCTCAAGTAATGATCCGTTGTGTTGTATAGTGCATTAGGCTGCAGTAGGCAGCACGTGTATCCAGTCATTAGCCTGTCCTGTGTAATTACTGGGGTTGAGAAAGAGAGTGGTGTGTGTGTGTGTGTTTGTGTGTGCGTGTGGTTGGCATCACACTGCAGATGAACACACAGCTGGGCCCCCTCCCGGCACCATGGCCCCTGTGGGCTGGCCCCCCTGCAGAGATGAGCGTGATAGGGAAGGGGGAGGAGAGAGGTATGAGGAATGGAGGGAGGAGAAAGGGAGGATGAGAGGGAGGGCTGCCAAAAAAAGCAGTCGTCCTCCACCAAGTAGGTTCCCGGTGGCCAGAAGCGTGCGGATGCGCACGCGCCCAGGAAAGTAGATGTCCCCGGTGTGCAAGAGGACAGGTCACCCCACTCCGAACAGGAGTGCGTATCTGTGAGGACCACTAGGCCCAAGGGCCAGTGTGATTAGGTGAAGGAGAGAGAGGAGGGCTATCTGTTTCTGTGACAGAGTTATAGCGGGTTAATTGACAGCTGTGACTGAGCAGAGCAGTGGGGATGAGGAGATAAAAGGGACCCCTGATCACGTGGAGAGGAGGAGAGGAGTGCAGGACAACATGGTGCAACTCAATCTTCTGCCCTGAGAAGGCTTTCATTGTGTTATAGTGGCAAACCAGACAAATGTTAAAGACACAATTTTTCTGAGCTCATTAAGCAAGGTTGGTTAAGAGAGACCCACCCACCCACCCACCCACACACACACACACACACACACCCACACACACACACACACACACACAGTAATAGTATAATATCTTACCTCCAGTAGACCAGGACAGCCAGTAGCATGATGAGGCAGAGCAGAGTGAGCGCAGAGACCACCACCAGGGGGACGATCCACACCATCCCGCCCACCCCGGGGTGAGGGCTGCGGGTCATGTTGGTCACACTGGTCCTGTCTGGAGGGGTGGGGGTGGAGGGATGGAGGTGGAGACTTACCAACAAAACACTTCAACATATTTACATACAAAACACTTTAAAGCTTGAATCCTTAATCAAAACATAAACTAAGTGGACACCCCACCTCAGTTTTGGTAAAAAGCTGAGGGATTGGCCTGGAGAATATAACTCTCAAATACATAGACATAGCTATGGGTGCAAGGACTGACCATCCATGATATCAACATTAGTTTTTACCATGTTTTGAGGCTATAGAGTGTTTGTTTACACTTACCTTGGTCACAAACATTGGAGTAAACCAAGCATATATTGTGGGTTCTGTTGGGGTATGACAGAACTAAACTCATGAAGAATCCTTGTGCTCTTTGGTAAAATGTTTATTTTGGAGGACATTTCAGCAGAAGTGTTGCAGGTGGGGAGATTCAAGTCCCTAGTGAGACACCAAGGGAGAATGGAGGGATGTATTGCGAGAGGAAATGGCAGAATGATGATTTATTGGGCAAGATGGGTTGATCTGTGGCTGTCTGAAGGGGAATTGATGAGTGTTGGAATAATTATATATACACAAATGTACACTAAAATGTTTGAGTTCCTCCATTCAGGGATGAGGGTGGGATGTTTTGCGTTTCGTTATTTATGTTTTGTGGTTTGGTTTCATGCGGTGTGTGTGCTGGTCCTGGTAGTTATGGGTGCCATGGGCCTCCCGAGTGGCACAGCAGTCTAAGTCGTCCGGGCCAGGGGAGGGTTTGGCCGGCCGGGATTTCCTTGTCCCATCTCACTCTAGCGACTCCTTGTGGCGGGCCGGGCACCTGCAAGCTGACCCCGATCGCCAGCTGTACGGTGTTTCCTCCGACACATTGGTGCGGCTGGCTTCTGGGTTAAGCAAGGAAGAAGCAGTGCGGCTTGGCAGGGTCGTGTTTGGAGGACGCATGGCTCTCGATCTTGGTAAGTAACTCCTGTGTATATTTGGCCTTGTGTTTAAGGTTATTGTTCTGATGAAAGGTGAATTTGTCTCCCAGTACCTGTTGGGAAGCAGACTAAACTAGATTTTCCTCTAGGATTTTGCCTGTGTTTAGCTCTATTCCGGGGTTTTTTATCCGGGAAAAAAACCTTCCCTAGTCCTTACCAATGAGAAGAATACACATAACATAATGCAGCCACCACCAAGCTTCAAAATATAAAGAGTGGTATTCAGTGATGTGTTGTGTTGGATTTGCCCCAACATAATACTTTGTATTCAGGTCACAAAGTTAATTTCTTTGCCACATTTTTTGCAACTTTACTTTAGTGCCTTTTTGCAAACAGGATCCGAGTTTTGGAATATTTGTATTCTTTACACTCTTTTCACTCTGTCATTTAGGTTAGTATTGTGGAGGAACTATAATGTTGTTGATCCATCCTCAGTTGTTTTCTCCCATTACAGCCATTCAACTTTGTGACTGTTCAAAAGTTAAAAAAATTCTAATAATAATAACTCATGACGTATTTATAACTTATATTCTTCAAGAATCAATGGGTATATATATATATATATATATATCATTAAATCCCCAAATCATAATTAAGTCCAAAAATGGTTGTAGCAATTAAGGATTTTAGCTTTAACACACATAACAATTCAACACATAAATAACACTATAACACACAAAACACAACAAACACTTTCACACAAAACACAAATCCAACTGAGATTATTCCGACTATTTGGGCCACTCCGGGATACCTCAGCCATCAAACAACCAGTTCCACTTGAGAACAAAAAATGAGTTCAGCTCTACTTAAAAATATATTTAGAATCTATATTTATACATTTACAGACAATTTGAGTGAGTCGGACTCATCAGGAGGGCAAGTGACTAGGTTTACCTTCAGGCCGGGGGCACGACTCAACTAAATGGATCCGTTAATTCAGGAGGAATAAGGAAATGTATGATGGAGCATCCACAAACACATTGTTATTCATAAAACAAATACACTAGTTCCTACGTTCTGTTTTCTCCCTGGCAGGAAGTCAGGCAAGCAGGCAGTTTGTTCCTGAAATATGCCTCAGAGAATGCCCCAAACTAATGGCCCCCAGGCTAGGTAATGGCCCCTCAGGCTGTAGAATAGTTCCATTACTTTCTCTAGGGCTCTCTGGGTGGTATTATGGTAGCACTCAGAAATGGAGCTATTTGTCTCTGGCTATAATATAGCATTGCCACATACTGAAGCAGGAGCTGATTCCAAGACGAATGTTTCAAATGTGCCCGTGCCTGTCTCATATTTACTGTTGATATGCACATCTATAAAAACACAGACAGTTTAATATGACAAGCTGCAGAAGGGAGAAGTGGGATCCAGAAAACTAAAATGACATTATACAGGTCTAAATATGGTGAAGCATATCTCAAGTGCTAAAAAGAGGATTATAAACTTGGTGGTTCGAGCTCTGAATGCTGATTGGCTGACAGCCATGGTATATCAAACCGTATAGCACGGGTATGACAAAACATGTATTTCTACTGCTCTAATTACGTTGGTAACCAGTTTATAATAGCAATAAGGCACCTCGGGGGTTTGTGGAATATTTCCAAAATACCACGGCTAAGAGCTGTATTCTAGGCACTCTGCTTTGCGTCGTGCAAAAATAACTGCCCTTAGCCGTGGTATATTGGCCATATACCACACCCCCTTGGGTCTTATTGCTAAAATCTGTCCCTTGTTCCAAAGATTGGGCTATACAGAGAGTTCTACTCACCAGTGTGGACAGAGAAAGGCCAAAGGCTCTTCTCTTCCCCGCTAGTCTTTGGGGAGCTTGTTGGGCTCTGGGGAATCTGTATCTCTCTCTCTGCTGTGTCGTTCTTTGGCTCCACAGTGGGCCCTGTGTTACTGTCAACTCTGACCAGTTGGTCCTCCCCTCCACTTATTGGCACTGTGGTGCTGTTAGCAACAGGCTCTCCCTGCCCCTTTCCTTTCTCTTTGGCTGTGGCTGTGGGGGTGAGGGCGGAAATGGGCTCTTTGACCACACTGTCATTTAGATGCATCTCCACCTCATCAGGCGTTGTCTTGTTATTCTTCTTCCTCCTCCTGTCGTCTTCCCCTTCATCCTCCTCTCCCTCTCCCTCCTCCGCCTCGTTCTCCCTGTCCACCCCCGCCGCCTCCTCCTCTGTGGGGGTGTCCGTGTCAGAACCACCCTGAGGGGCTGTGGGGGGCTCGGTGGAGGCCTGGGGCTGGGCAGGCTGGCGGCTGGGACCCGGGCCGGGGTTAGACCCAGGGCTGGCTGCAGGGGCCTGGGTGGGCCAGAGAGAGCCAGGCAGGGAGGAGATGACCCCTCCGCTGAAGCCCAGGCCGGCCAGAAGGGTGCTGGTTACCACCGATGCTACCGTGGCCTGACTGCCGCTGGACGAGGGGCCCATGCCCCTTGTAGCCATAGAGACGAAGGAGAAGGGGAGACCAGAGGAGGTCCAGGTAGAGGATCCGGAGCTTATGGGAGCCATGTCTGCCGAGGAGGCTGGGGAGACAGTGGGCTGGGGGAGGGAGGGAGAGACACAGAGACAGAGTGCGCGAGAGAGACACACACACACAGAGACACACACACACAGAGAGAAAGAGAGAGAGATAGAGACAGCGAGAGACAGAGAGAGATAGTCAGTATCACATCATATCAAATCATGCTGGCACATCACAAAATAAATTACTATGTCGCCATCGTCTGGACAACACAAATGATGCCCACTTCACTCACCATTCCAGTTTTCACTATCCGTGTTCCCTCAAATATCCTGGTGGTGTTAGCTGGAATAGCAAACAGAAGAAAACGTTAGACATGCTTTTGAAACAACAATTATTTGGAGGTTGGGATTATGTGATTCCATTCATAGGGCTGTACTCTATATGCTGTGTTATGGTGTGTGGTGTGATTACCTCTGAAGAGCAGTGTCTGGCTGAAGTCACTGCGTAGGTCTCTCTGGCACACCGCCTGGACTCTGAACAGATACAGGATGTCTGAAGACACGTGGGTTATCACCGCCTTCTGTAAATTGATCACAGCGAGAGAGAGAGAGAGAGAACGAGAGTCAAGAAGACAGACTGCCACTGAGACCTGTAGATATGGGCTAGCCACACTACAGTACATCAAAGGCCTAAGGAAACAATTCACATATGATTTACAATCCGTGAGTGTCAATACCGGCAGCTCACAGCCATGTTAGGGATCTATAGCATCTGCTTTATCTTCACCTAACCCCTACCCCTCTTTGTGTTCTCACGTACCCCTCACTGTGTCCTTAAGACCGCAAGACCCTCCAGCGGGTGGTGAAGACGGCCCAGTACATCACTGGGACCGTGCTCCCAACCATCAAGGACATCTACTCGAAACAGCATCATCAAGGAACCCACACCCCAACCACAAGCTGTCCACACCTTTACAGTCGGGCAGATGGTATCAGACCTCATGCTCCGATACCAACAGGCTCAGAGACAGTTTCTATCCACAAGCCATCAGACTGCTGAACACTTGAACTGGACTGACCACCTGCTCTGATTCTCCGCACCTTAGCACACATGCACTCACGCACACGCGCACATATACATTCATGCTACACACACATCACAACTGCTGCTACCAGACTCGTATTATTCTGCTCAGTTTATACACTTGCCCCCCCCCCCCCCCCTTCCCCAATACACAAGTAAAAATTGGACAATAAATTGTGCCTTCCTGTATTATACTTATGCTAAAATGTTTATTCTATTCTACTGAGCCATTTACTTTATGTACGTATTCTTACCTTCTATGATTTCTTCATGTTGTTGCGCGGCGGAGAAGTAGGGACTTCTGGATGTATACCACGCCTTCCCCGCACCACATATGACTAATAAAGCCTGAAACTGAAACGTACCTATCCCTCACTGTCTGATGCAGCAGCAGCCACTCTGGTTAAAGTTAATTCTATTAGAGATGGTCTCCAGAATGGAAGGTTATTGCATCGGCCGAAGGGGAGATGAGAGAAGGGGGAAGTGAAACTAAGGGCTTGAGTGGTTTTCAATTGATTCAATTGTGATTGCAGGAAGCCTGCGGGTCCCTGATGTGACCCTGATAAAGGGGTCCGGGTACGGAGATTGAAAATAAAAATGAAAATTAAGTGGGCAGAGAATAGAAAGAGGGGGCTGACGAGAGGGAGGAGAAGGAGGGACTTGGCAAAGGAAGAGAGAGAGAGAGAGAGATGGTGGTGATTGAGTGTAGCCAAAGAGAGATGGATGTCAAGGAAATGTCTCTGCATCATCTCTCTTCAGACAGCGTCTCTCCTGCTGTGTATGTTTATTTTTTTTATTTTTTAAAATGAAATGATCGTTCAAAGCCTCCTCTGTCTGGCCTCATCTCAAAACATATTTTTAGAGGATGAAAGACATCAAAGTTGGGCGCTTTAGTCTCCATTTGGCATGTCTAAATAATCAACACATCCAAGTAACTAATGTGAGGGCAGGAAATATATCAACAAGCGTAGACAGCCATGATGTCTTTAAAAAAAATAAAAAACATGACTTCACCCAGTTCACAGATTATAGTCACCGTATCAGACAGGGGAAGTGTCCATCTCACCTCTCGCTGACACTGGAGGGAGTTGAACCCACCAACAGAAACATCACAGTGGGAGTCATCAGAGCAGTGTGTGTGAGACAGGCTTGGAGAGTCTATTTCCAGCCAGGTGACTGTGACCGACTGACAGACACACTCGTTTTTTTCTGGTCGACCTGACCTGACCAGGACCTAACTATGGGCTATAACTAGGACACCGAGTTGTTCCTGGTCAGACCACAAGATTAGTGAAAACTCCTGGTCCTGAGTACGGCAGCTGAATAATTTCTTACCAGGGAAAACGCTTGTTATCTTTTAAACTGCACAGTGTTGTCTATCTGTGTCTCACCATGTTCTGGTCCCCAGTCTTGGTGAAGGTCTTCTCGTAGGCCACATCACTCTTCACCCAGCTGTAGGAGACCATGAAGCTGGTGATAGGCGGGTGGTAAACTACTAGCGGGCGCTGCCAGCTCACCACCAGGGCAGTGCCGTTCAGTGGCTGGATCTTCATGTTGACCGGGGCACTGCTGCAGACTGGTGAGGAAGGGAGAGGGACCGAGGGGGGGGAGAATGAGGAGAGGGATGGATTGAGAGAGGAGAAAAAAGGTAAACAAATGACTCATAAGTCACATAAAAACCACCCTGGGTGGAAGAGGATAGAAGAGAGAGAGAGAGAGAGAGAGAGAGAGAGATATAAGAAGAGCGGGGAGAGAGAGAGAGAGAGAGAGAGAGAGAGAGAGAGAGAGAGAGAGAGAGAGAGAGAGAGAGAGAGAAGAGAGAGCCTTGAGGGGCTTGTTTTTCTTACAAATGAAGCAATGGTGACACCGACAAACAAACAGGTAAAAATAGAAGGCCTTGCTTGGAGCGGCGGACTGCTGGCTGTTTTTACATCATAGCAGTCCGTTCTGATGATGGCAAGCGGTGTGTGTGTGTGGTTCTTCTATCTTTATCGGGACCTAAAATCCCAAAAAGGCCCCACAAGGATAGTAAAACATGGAATTTCCCACATCCCCATGAGGACAAAGGACAGTGGTGGAAAAAGTACCCAATTGTCAGACTTGAGTAAATGTAAAGATACCTTTATAGAAAAGGACTCAAGTAAAAGTGAAAGTCACCCAGTAAAATACTACTTGAGTAAAAGTCTAAAAGTATTTGGTTGTAAATATACTTAAGTATCAAAAGTAAAAGTAGAAATCATTTCAAATTCATTATATTAAGCAAACCAAACGTTACAATTTTCTTGTTTTTAAATTTATGGATAGCCAGGGGCACACTCCAACACTGCGTTTGTAAATTCGCTCTGTCTATATACTCCGATTTCAGAGCCCTCTCGTCTGAGTGTGCCAGAGGGCAGAATAACAGATTCATTTATCAACACTCAACACTCCTTGAATACGGCCGGTGTCAGTAAACGTCTGCAAAAAAGTGTAATTAAATGTTTGCCAGCAGCACAGTAACTGCTGTACTTACCGCTGTACTGACCAGTACTGATGCGTGAATTGAAAATGTTCCTGTCCTGCTAATCCTTCAAAATGTAACGAGTACTTTTGGGTGTCAGAGAAAATTTTTGGAGTAGAAAGTACATTATTTTCTTTAGGAATGTAGTGAAATAAAAATATAAAGATGTCAAAAATAGAAATAGTAAAGTAAAGTACAGATACACAAAAAAAACGACTAATGTAGTACTTTAAAGTATTTTTACTTAAGTACTTTACTCCACTGCTATTTTAACCTTAAGGGGTAGGTTTAGGGTTACAATTAGAGTTAGGGTTATAATTAGGGTTAAGGAAATGGGTTAGTGGTTAGGTTCATGGTTAGGTTTGTGTGTGTGTTTGTGTGCGTGCGTTTGTATGCATGCGTGTGTGTGTTACGTGCGTGGGATGCAGGCAGGCAGCCTGAGGAGCAGCTCAATATTTTATTACTGTCTGACTGCTGACTCATCCAGCTGTTGGTTTCCTGAGGAGTAGCTTCAAACAGACTGAAAGAACACATACGCTCATAAAGACACTAGGCCCCAGGCCTTAACACACAGGGCTCTGGCATAGTCCAACCAACCAGTCTCTGGGGTACTGGATGGAGGGATGGAGGAAGGAGGGATAGAGAGATGGAGGGGTGGAGAGATGAAGAGATTGATAGATAGATAGATGGGTTGGAGCCATGGAGAGATGGAGGAGTGGAGAGATGGATGGGTGGAGGAATAAAGAGATGGATGGAGAGACCAGTGGCTGTAGACAGGAGGAGGACAACACACAGCTTTAGACAACCTCCCCATGAAAAGGAAAACATGAATGAGGAGGCTTCCCAAGCCACAAGAGCCGCACCTACTTATCTGGCTGCAATAAAACCATACCACTTTGTTTACATGAGAAATTGAACATCATGAAACATATTCTGAGCGGTACAAGTTGGATAACACAAGGCTTGGTTTTCAATGGCAGCAACAGTGAAACCATAGAGACAGAAATACAGGTTCAAAGGAAGTAGTAGACACATTCAGAATCACTCAAGGGGAGCCACTATTACATTGATGGTAAGGCAAGCTGTCTATTCTGTAACCATTGCCATTTCCTGTGTATGAAGGAATCCTTGAGCAGTACTATACATAACCTCAAGGTGGTGCTGTAGGCCACAGTATGGGCACTGGACAGGGATCAAATATCATTATGTGTTTTATTGAGGGTGTGTCTGTCTGTCTGAGATGTCTCCCTTTTTCCACTACAGAGAAAATGATATAAAAGTAGTGTGAATAGTCGGGTTTATTCAACAAATGCATTTTTTTTTTTAAACGACAACATTGCGGCATGTGTAATGGAAACGCAGCTATATGAGAAATGTTCTAAAGGTCGACAACATTTTTATCTGTTTAACAGGGATGGATTTTTTTGTATACTTTTTTTCATTGCGACAAATGATGATGGAAACTGATAATGATTACAGATTACATGGGGCACATGATCATCCCGTAACTATAAATCTCCACTCCACATTTCATTCTAAATACCTTCTGGTCGCTAAATCCATTAAAAAAAAACTAGGCTATAAAAAATAACGTTTCTTTGCAAGACAAGGATTGACTTGACTTTCAAGAATCCCTGAAACGCTTTGCCTTGCTTTGCTTTTCTGGTTGGCTGGCTGGGTAAAAGTTTCACCGTCCAATTATTTCAGGTCTACACGAGTGCAAGTTTCACCATGGCACGGTCCGTGGCGATATTATTAGAATATGGAAAATATTAGTCAGTTCTTGTATTCTATCCGTGCTGGCTTTTGCAGGCTTCCTGAGATATGAAACAGATAGGTGGGAGCAGCCATACAGGATGCTGTCAATTTGCCCTAAGTTTTTTATTTTTTTAGTTGTGACATCATTACGTCCAGCAGTTTTTATCAGACCAATGGAAATGCAGTTTAATGGAAACGCACCATAGCAGGTAAATGTCGCAACTATTTTGTAAGCAAACTTTCTAAATCACTGGAAACATATGATGTATAAAATATGAAATGGAGATGGGGTGTGAGGGGAGAGAGAGAGAGAGAGAATAGAGAGAGAGAGAGGCATGCAGGGAAAGAGAAGGAAAAGGAGAAGGCATAGCGAGTAGAGGTGGGGAGGATGAAAAAGAGATGGTTAGGTTGAGAAACACACTGTGACTGATGCCTAATGGAAGTTCTCTGTTACTGCTTCGAGAGCTCGACACTACACATGACATTCACCAGTTGAGGGCATTATGACCCTCATCACCACCATAATCATCATTCACCGTATCATCCGCAAGCCAGAAAAGAGGGCGCAGACACACACCTCTCCACATTCAGAGCAGAGGAGAGGAGAGAAGAGAGGAAGAAAGGAGAGGAGGAGAGGAGTAAAACGCAGAGGAGAGCGGCTCCCTCATACTAAACCCTGTGTTCAGAGTCGTCGTATGAGAGCGAGGAGAGAGAAAATGGGACAAATGGAGGAGGAAATGGCGATAGAAAGATGAGAGGAAGAGAAGGGAGAGAGAGAACAAGATAGAAATGTGGGAAAGTGGGAGGGAGGAGAGAGAAATGAGAGATACATTAATCATGTAAAAAAAGAGAGAGAGAGAGAGAGAGAGAGAGACGTTTGTTGGTCCAGGACTTGTTCCACCCATCCCCTCAACTGACATAATTGCCACAAAAGCAATTTCACAACTTAATTTGTGTGGCTTTATTTTTAGTGTGCATATTAATGATGAATACTGCTCTGCAGCCCATTACAGCGCTAGCTCCCACTTCATCACAAGCGCACCTGATCAATTCTCTCTACTAGTCAAACTCAAAACAAAGAGAGAGCCCACGTTTAAAGAGGCAGGAGCCTTTCTGGGTGGATGGACTCACGCGCTTTTAGCGGAGCCTCGACTAACAATGTTTGTGATGGACAATAAAGCAAGAAAAAATGATTTTATCCAAAGAGAGAGCGTGAGTATGAGTCAATACATGGTATGGAAAAATGACAGGGACTGAGTGACAGAGTGAGAGTCAGCATGAGGTCATATCAGGTGTAGTGGTCCCTCTGGATGTGTCTGTGGTGCTGTGGGGGTCTGACCCCAGGCTGTCAATCAGGTGTCTCTGACTGACTGACTGACTGACTGACTGACTAGAAGAGACTGTGTAGTGTGGTACCTCTGGATGCGTCTGTGGTGCCATCTGTACCCAGTCCCAGGTTGTCGGTCAGGTCCCTCTGCCAGGCATCTTTAACAGCAGACTTCAACACCTCCCGGTCATCCAGGTCCTGGAGGGGTCTGTAGTTGTTTCTCAGGTATTCTACCGACTTCACATGGTCCTGCTGCTCCGTGGTGAAGATGGAGTAGAACGCCTCCAGCTAAACACAGAGAGAGAGGGAGCGAGAGAGAGATGGTCTTCAGTAAGGCATGAGCAGGGGTGGTTGCGCGTGTGTGTGTTTCTGTGCGTTTGCGTGTGTGTTGGGTGGAAGGGGTGTCCCTGAAGTAAAGGACATGAATGGGCTGCTGTTCCGCTCAACTGGCCCGAGGAGTGTGTAACATTTCAATGGGGCCAATCTGCTGACATGGATGGCTTTGACTGATTTCCTACAGAGCGCTGAAATGACTACACATTAAGATCGGCTGGAATCATGGACGCACGGAGAAATGAATTACAGCTTCATAAGAGGCCATCTGTGAACGCCATAAAACACCGCAGAACACAGCCAATACGTTCCATCCCGCTAACCAATACAGAACAAAGGATGTGTCCTCTGCTGCAAGTTTATGGACATATCTCGTCCGGAGCTCTTCAAATATGTACTGTACACTCGAGGAAATAATATGTGGATATGTCAGTAGATGTGTGTATAACCAAGTGTTGGACATACAGTACAAAGACATTAAACAGCCCTGGTTTGGTGCGTAATAGTCAACCTGGTGTCGGAGGGGATTGAAAAGCCTGCACCACCATGGGTGCACGTTTTGGTTCTTGCCCTAGCACTACACAGCTGATTCAAATAACCAACCCATCGTCAAGATTAGAGGATTTGAATCAGCTGTTTAGGGCAAGAAACTAAACGTGCACCCAGAGGGGGCCCGAGGACAGAGTTTGGGATACCCTGCTATAGATAGGCTTGTACTATGGGAAAGAGTAGTTTTGGCTGCGGCGGAGGTTACTGTATAGAGTGGGGTTTCAAGGTGTTTGTGGGGGCTGTGCTTTGTGGTAATTTGGCCAGGTTCCGGTGGAGTTTTCTATGCGGGCTAAACTGAAACGCAACGCTTCGGTCGTAGATCCGATCGTGGATGTGGTGGCATTTCGGGGAAACTCAAGAGCCATGCTTTCTTTGGAGGGGTGGATTGTGGATTTTGCTCAATGGAGGTATATATATATTTTTAAATCTTAAAATCAATGTTGTCACAGTTGCTTCTTGTTGAAGAGGCAGCTGCTAACGTTAGCTTGCTATATTGTCTTTAGACAGTGTCTTTAGATATTTTTGTCAGATGTTACTATGGAATACTGTAGTATAATTACAAGCATGTCATAAGTGTCAAAGGTTTTTATTGACAATTACATGAAGTTGATGCAAAGAGTCAATATTTGCAGTGTTGACCCTTCTTTTACCAAGACCTCTGCAATCCGCCCTGGCATGCTGTCAATTAACTTCTGGGCCACATCCTGACTGATGGCAGCCCATTCTTGCATAATCAATGCTTGGAGTTTGTCAGAACTTGTGGGGTTTTGTTTGTCCACCCGCCTCTTGAGGATTAACCACAAGTTCTCAATAGGATTAAGGTCTGGGGAGTTTCCTGGCCATGGACCCAAAATATCAATGTTTTGTTCCCCCGAGCCACTTGGTTATCACCTTTGCCTTATGGCAAGGTGCTCCATCATGCTGGAAAAGGCATTGTTCGTCACCAAACTGTCCCTGGATGGTTGGGAGAAGTTGGTCTCGGAGGATGTGTTGGTACCATTCTTTATTCATGGCTGTGTTCTTAGGCAAAATTGTGAGTGAGCCCACTCCCTCGGCTGAGAAGCAAACCCACACATGAATGGTCTCAGGATGCTTTACTGTTGGCATGACACAGGAGTGATGGAAGCGCTCACCTTGTCTTCTCAGGACAAGCTTTTTTCCGGATGCCCCAAACAATCGGAAAGGGGATTCATCAGAGAAAATGACTTTACCTCAGTCCTCAGCAGTCCAATCCCTGTACTTTTCACGGAATATCAGTCTGTCCCTGAATATCAGTTTGTCCCCCAAAAGTCTTCGCCTCACTGTGCGTGCAGATGCACTCACACCTGCCTGCTGCCATTCTCGAGCAAGCTCTGTACTGGTGGTGCCCTGATCCCGCAGCTGAATCAACTTTAGGAGACGGTCCTGGCGCTTGCTGGACTTTCTTTGGCGCCCTGAAGCCTTCTTCACAACAATTGAACCGCTCTCCTTGAAGTTCTTGATGATCCGATAAATGGTTAATTTAGGTGCAATCTTACTGGCAGCAATATCCTTGCCTGTGAAGCCCTTTTTGTGCAAAGCAATAATGACGGCACATGTTTTCTTGCAGGTAACCATGATTGACAGAGGAAGAACAATGAATCCAAGCACCACTCTCCTTTTAAAGCTTCCAGTCTGTTATTCAAACTCAATCAGCATGACAGAGTGATCTCCAGCCTTGTCCTCTTCAACACTCACACCTGTGTTAACGAGAGAATCGCTGACATGATGTCAGCTGGTGTTTTTGTGGCAGGGCTGAAATGCAGTGGAAATGTTTTTTTTTTGTGATTCAGTTCATTTGCATGGCAAAGAGGGACTTTGCAAATAATTGCAATTCATCTGATCACTCTTCATAACTTTCTGGAGTATATGCAAATTGCCATCATACAAACTGAGGCAGCAGATATTTTTTATTTTTTTTATTTTTACCCCCTTTTCCCCCCAATTTTCGTGGTATCCAATTGCTAGTAATTACTATCTTGTCTCATCGCTACAACTCCCATACGGGCTCGGGAGAGACGAAGGTCGAAAGCCATGCATCCTCCGAAACACAACCCAACCAAGCCGCACTGCTTCACAGCACGCCTCCAACCCGGAAGGCAGCCACACCAATGTGTCGGAGGAAACACCGTGCACCCGGCTCCCTTGGTTAGCGCGCACTGCGCCCAGCCCGCCACAGGAGTCACTGGTGCGCGATGAGACAAGGATATCCCTACCGGCCAAACCCTCCCTAACCCGGACGACGCTAGGCCAATTGTGCGTCGCCCCACGGACCTCCCGGTCGCGGAGTCTCTGGAGGCGCAGCTAGCGCTGTGATGCAGTGCCCTTTATATTTGTGTCATCCTCAAAGAAAATGTATATTTGTGTCATCCTGAAAACTTTTGGCCACCACTGTATGTTGGCAATATGTTACTCCGCATTGTACAGTAGGCTACAGGCAATATGTTACTCCACCATGTACAGTAGGCTACAGGCAATATGTTCCTCCACCATGTACAGTAGGCTACAGGCAATATGTTCCTCCACCATGTACAGTAGGCTACAGGCAATATGTTCCTCCACCATGTACAGTAGGCTACAGGCAATATGTTCCTCCACCATGTACAGTAGGCTACAGGCAATATGTTCCTCCACCATGTACAGTAGGCTACAGGCAATATGTTCCTCCACCATGTACAGTAGGCTACAGGCAATATGTTCCTCCACCATGTACAGTAGGCTACAGGCAATATGTTCCTCCACCGTGTACCGTAGGCTACAGGCAATATGTTCCTCCACCATGTACAGTAGGCTACAGGCAATATGTTCCTCCACCGTGTACCGTAGGCTACAGGCAATATGTTCCTCCACCGTGTACAGTAGGCTACAGGCAATATGTTCCTCCACCATGTACAGTAGACTACAGGCAATATGTTCCTCCACCATGTACAGTAGGCTACAGGCAATATGTTCCTCCACTATGTACAGTAGACTACAGGCAATATGTTCCTCCACCATGTACCGTAGGCTATAGGCAATATGTTCATCCACCATGTACAGTAGGCTACAGGCAATGTGTCCCTCCACCGTGTGAGTCATAAAAATTACAATATTGCATTCGGGGCTTTCCAGCAGTTTTTATACGTGGGGAGCATAAATTGTACAATTGTAAACTGACAAAGAGTTTTGAAAGTTACATAAATATCTGTTAGAGCCCATTACCTGCTACCTGGACTATAATGTTTGATACACAGAGAAGGAGGAGGAAGGAGAGAAGGAGGAGGAGGAGGAAGGAGAGAAGGAGGGGAGTAGGGGAATAGGGGAGAAGTAGGTGGGTATATAGAAACAGTGGGATGATAGTGTGTATGTGTCTGTGCATGTGTAACTGACCTGTGAGTGGGAGAGGAAAAGGGGTCTGGATAAGATGATCCACTCGACCACCTTGCTGCAGGGCGGGATGGTGAGAGAGCCTGTGTATCGGTAGTAACTCCCCAACGATGATGGTAGCAGATCCCTCAGGACGAAGGAACTCAGGAATGTCTCCTTCTCTGGAGGGTGGAGAGAGAACACATAAACACATATTAACACAGAGAAACACACACTAACACTGCATCCTACTCTTGAGGGGAGAGAGGACACAGGAACTCACAGATCAACACAGAGAAACACATTCAAACACAGCCATACCCACAGCCCACACACAGTACACATTGAGTGACCCACACAATGTAAACAAAGTGCAGGCATAATTATCCCCACATAAATAAATAGACAATGCATACATTATATTGTATCTTTACGCCTTCTTCAATCACCACGTTTACAATATAGTGGATTTATTTACCTCACATGTCTAGTATTTCATTTTAAACGAGGTAGAAAGTTCTGTGTTTATTAACAACTGACATACAGTACCAGTCAAAAGTTTGGACACATCTACTTATTCAAGGGTTTCCTGTATTTTTATTATTTTCTACATTGTAGAATAATAGTGAAGACATCAAAACTATGAAATAACACATTCAGTCTTCACCAAGGTCCGGAGGTCAAAATGTGTAAAAAAATATATATAAAAAAATAGTTATCCATCCATCGCTTTTGGAATTTTCATGGTTCCCTGACTGTCTAGTTTTTTTTAATGACTGTTAGCAAGCTGGGTAGAGTGAAGAGACTATAATTGTAGTAGGTCCATTATCAATTCTACACAGCTAGGTGTATTTCGCACATCACTACTTCACAGGTAAGACATTTGACAGTAAAACTTTTTTTGTTGTTGACCAAAATGAGTTATTTGGCAAAAATGTTTTCTGGAACATAAAGAGGTGTATGCCATCTGTAAATACAAATACAATTGTGAGACTAGTTGGTTGTGCCATGGAAAAAGCCAAGAACCTTCCCGCTAGCCATGATTGGCTGAAATAATAGTTGGGCTGGACATGCCGAGAGATGAGGTCGTATTGGTCTGCCATGTAGCTTGCTTCTGTCTATAACATGAGCTGCTCAGTATGTGTGGATAATTCTGCAAGGCTTTTTTGAAATACACTGCTCAAAAAAATAAAGGGAACACTTAAACAACACAATGTAACTCCAAGTCAATCACACTTCTGTGAAATCAAACTGTCCACTTAGGAAGCAACACTGATTGACAATAAATTTCACATGCTGTTGTGCAAATGGAATAGACAAAAGGTGGAAATTATAGGCAATTAGCAAGACACCCCCCAAAACAGGAGTGATTCTGCAGGTGGTGACCACAGACCACTTCTCAGTTCCTATGCTTCCTGGCTGATGTTTTGGTCACTTTTGAATGCTGGCGGTGCTCTCACTCTAGTGGTAGCATGAGACGGAGTCTACAACCCACACAAGTGGCTCAGGTAGTGCAGTTCATCCAGGATGGCACATCAATGCGAACTGTGGCAAGAAGGTTTGCTGTGTCTGTCAGCGTAGTGTCCAGAGCATGCAGGCGCTACCAGGAGACAGGCCAGTATATCAGGAGACGTGGAGGAGGCCGTAGGAGGGCAACAACCCAGCAGCAGGACCGGTACCTCCGCCTTAGTGCAAGGAGGTGCACTACCAGAGCCCTGCAAAATGACCTCCAGCAGGCCACAAATGTGCATGTGTCAGCATATGGTCTCACAAGGGGTCTGAGGATCTCATCTCGGTACCTAATGGCAGTCAGGCTACCTCTGGCGAGCACATGGAGGGCTGTGCGGCCCCACAAAGAAATGCCACCCCACACCATGACTGACCCATCGCCAAACCGGTCATGCTGGAGGATGTTGCAGGCAGCAGAACGTTCTCCACGGCGTCTCCAGACTCTGTCACGTCTGTCACATGTGCTCATGTGCTCAATGTGAACCTGCTTTCATCTGTGAAGAGCACAGGGCGCCAGTGGCGAATTTGCCAATCTTGGTGTTCTCTGGCAAATGCCAAACGTCCTGCACGGTGTTGGGCTGTAAGCACAACCCCCACCTGTGGACGTCGGGCCCTCATACCACCCTCATGGAGTCTGTTTCTGACCGTTTGAGCAGACACATGCAAATTTGTGGCCTGCTGGAGGTCATTTTGCAGGGCGCTGGTAGTGCACCTCCTTGCACTAAGGCGGAGGTACCGGTACTGCTGCTGGGTTGTTGCCCTCCTACGGCCTCGTCCACGTCTCCTGATGTACTGGCCTGTCTCCTGGTAGCGCCTGCATGCTCTGGACACTACGCTGACAGACACAGCAAACCTTTTTGCCACAGTTCGCATTGATGTGCCATCCTGGATGAACTGCATTACCTGAGCCACTTGTGTGGGTTGTAGACTCCGTCTCATGCTACCACTAGAGTGAGAGCACCGCCAGCATTCAAAAGTGACCAAAACATCAGCCAGGAAGCATAGGACCGAGAAGTGGTCTGTAGTCACCACCTGCAGAATCACTCCTGTTTTGGGGGGTGTCTTGCTAATTGCCTATAATTTCCACCTTTTGTCTATTCCATTTGCACAACAGCATGTGAAATTTATTGTCAATCAGTGTTGCTTCCTAAGTGGACAGTTTGATTTCACAGAAGTGTGATTGATTTGGAGTTACATTGTGTTGTTTAAGTGTTCCCTTAATTTTTTTGAGCAGTGTATATCATAGAGAACTGAACTGCAAAAGTGTTGCTACTGCTCTCAACATTGCTGCCCTGAATTGAACAGCAACTATCGACAAAGATCAGACGGAAAAATGTGTGATGGACTACTTTCTGGAGGACGATCTTTGCCGTGCTGACTCTCTCTGACTCAGAAGATTAAGAAATCCCTCATTTAGGTAAACACATTTTCATTGAGCAAGACAATGTAGAGTCTTCTGATGACAGTTACGGGGAATAAATGACTATCAACAGTGTTGTTGTCACGGAAGAAGTTGATCAAGTTTTGAAATCAGTGGAAGGCCCAGTGGAAGCAGAGTATGATTGCAAATGGGAGTCGAAAAGAGAACACAGAAGGCTGTTGTATAAAACACCTGTCTCCGGATTACATCTCCAAACTAAAGGGCTACCATGGCATCCATGACAAAGAGGGAGAAGCGTTCATCTATGTATACTGGTAAGAGTCTAGATACATTTTCAGATATTATTCCTTTGTAATTTTGTCAGAAAGTCATTTTCATTGCAAGTTAAAAACGTACTGTTAGCTAGCTAGCTAACGTTAGCTGGCTGTCTCGCTAGCTAACGTTACGTGTATGATCTGTGTAGTCATTTTATTAGTATCTCAGAAAGCTATTTGCATTGCTAGTTATAGCCTAATGTTAGCTAAATAGCAAACATTGAACCTAGTTGGTTAGCTTTAGCTACCTGCAGATTCATGCACGGTTTGTATTGCTAGTAGTGTGGGTTGGCATTATGGTTCATTGTTTAGCTCACTCTGTTTAGCACATGACCTCACATGTGAATTGTTAGAGATGGGTGGGGCTAAGGCTTAAGAGGGTGTGAACGATGCTGAATGGGTGTAGACAAAGAAGAGCTCTCCAGTAAGCGTACCAAAACATTCAACAGACATTTTCTCAAAAGTGAGGTTACAAGTTTATCAACTTTCAAAGCAGAATTATTTTCCATTATTCCTCAACTGCAGTATATGGTATACAATTTTCTAGCTCTGAGTCTCTACTTTTATCCAATGTAAAACAATAAAAATAAAAATGAGTGCGAATCATAAGTCCGAATCAAGGTGGTGGGTCACATTTAAATGTCGACTGATATGTTTTTTTTTTCTGGGAAAAAACTATTTGTGCCAGATTGAATTGGCTTGCTTGACACATTTGATGTAGGGGTAGTAAGGTAGCTAGGATCTGGAGACAATCTGGCATAGTAAAGTGGAGGCTGAAGACATTCTAGGGTAGTAAAGTGGAGGCTGATGACAATCTGGGGTAGTAAAGTGGAGGCTGAAGACAATCTGTGGTAGTAACGTGGGAGCTGGAGACAATCTGTGGTAGTAACGTGGGAGCTGGAGACAATCCGGGGTAGTCAAGTGGAGGCTGAAGACAATCTGTGGTAGTAACGTGGGAGCTGGAGACAATCTGTGGTAGTAACGTGGGAGCTGGAGACAATCCGGGGTAGTCAAGTGGAGGCTGAAGACAATCTGTGGTAGTAACGTGGGAGCTGGAGACAATCCAGGGTAGTCAAGTGGAGGCTGATGACAATCTGTGGTAGTAACGTGGGAGCTGGAGACAATCTGGGGTAGTCAAGTGGAGGCTGAAGATAATCAGGGGTGGTAAAGTGGGTGCTTGAGACAATCGGGGTAGTCAAGTGGGCGCTGGAGACAATCTGGGGTAGTCAAGTGGGAGCTAGAGACAATCTGGGGTAGTAAAGTGGGAACTGGAGACAATCTGGGGTAGTAAAGTGGGAACTGGAGACAATCTGGGGTAGTAAAGTGGGAACTGGAGACAATCTGGGGTAGTAAAGTGGGAACTGGAGACAATCTGGGGTAGTAAAGTGGGAACTGGAGACAATCTGGGGTAGTAAAGTGGGAACTGGAGACAATCTGGGGTAGTAAAGTGGGAACTGGAGACAATCTGGGGTAGTAAAGTGGGAACTGGAGACAATCTGGGGTAGTAAAGTGGGAACTGGAGACAATCTGGGGTAGTAAAGTGGGAACTGGAGACAATCTGGGGTAGTAAAGTGGGAACTGGAGACAATCTGGGGTAGTAAAGTGGGAACTGGAGACAATCTGGGGTAGTAAAGTGGGCGCTGGAAAAATTCTGGAGTAGTCAAGTGGGGCCTGCAGACAATCTGGAGTGGCAACAGGACACTAAACTTGGGGTTGAGATATAAACCATGTCATCTGGTACGTGGAAGAACCTTCTAACTGTCATGTAGGTTTCTATCGAAGGATGAGGAGGGCGCCTCACTGTGAACTATGGAGCGTGGGTGGGACATGGGACGGAAAGTGGACGTGACTGTACAACATACTTATCTGAACGGAAGCACCTTCCGTTCCCGACATCGTGAGCTGCTTCAGTATTCACCGCATCTCTACTACCCGCCTGCCCTCAGACAGCACAGCTGTATCATGGCGCTGCCTCAGACCTGCTGATGGATGGATGGCTGAGGCTAACAAGCTAGCGGAAACCCTGCCACCGCCACCCCGCTAGAAGAGAAGACATTAAATGTGCATCCTAAATGGCACCCTATCACCTATGTATTGCACTACCTTTGACTAGAGCCCTATGGGCCGTGGTCAATAGTAGTGCACTACGTAGTGAATAGCGTGCCATTTGGGACGCAGACTAATTACCCAGCTAGAGGGCCAGGAGCCTCCCTTTGACCATCAAAACAACACCACAACCCAGGCTGACCGGACCCAGCCCTTCCTCCAACAAGGAGGGCCTCTAGATTCAACACAAGTCTGAATGCTCAACACCGAGGGCGGTTTACCGGAGGCCTATTCCTGATCTAAAAACACTTTAATTGGAGATTCTCTACGGAGCATGCTTTTAAATCCTAGGAGTAGGCTGGATCTGTGTTCGGGAGACCATGTGTAGTGACTTGATTGGCCTACCTCACAGAGTAACCACTTTAGACATCTAAATCAAGCGATACCGCCTGCATGCTAGCCCCATTTTTGCCCTGTTCCAGCCATGGCAGATCATCCAGCATAGGGAGTCAGTGTAATGAATGGGAGAGAGACCCAGAGAAGCACGAAGGATACAGTTGTGTGAGATTAATCAGCATGAGTAAAGAGGTCTGCATTTTACGCCTATATGCTCTGTTTATTCCGTTCCTCCATTAACACGTCTTCTCTCCGTCTCTGAGTTGACCCACATAAAGAGAACCACGTCAGTAGCACATTGTTAAACCAGCCGTATGTGTTGGTACACACAAAGCGTGCGGGCGCACACACAGCTGCATGGCTTAATAGAGCTGTGTGTGTGTGTGTGTGTGTGTGTGTGTGTGTGTGTGTGTGTGTGTGTGTGTGTGTGTGTGTGTGTGTGTGTGTGTGTGTGTGTGTGTGTGTGTGTGTGTGTGTGTGTGTGTGTATGTATGTATATGGACCAAAGTATTATGGACACATGCTAAAGCACATTTAAATGGACAGGTAGAGACACGACATGACGCATGTTTGTAGAGACACCAGCTTCCAACCACACTCCGCTCGCAGCTCACACCAACTCTGATTTCATACAACACGCACTGCAGCTAGGCACATCTGTCTCCCCCTAGCATTAAAGATTAATGGTGCAAGCAAGCGTGCATCTGATGTTGCCGCTGTGAAAGTTCCCTCTGTCTGTGTGTGTGTATGTGAGTAAGCGATGGAGCGTTGACTAATTGAGGCTTAGATGCAATTAACGGTTCCGTCTCTTCTTTGCGGCGCTACACAGAGAAGCAGGGAGCGGTGGTAGCTCACTGTGCTGCCTTCGTCTTGATGCAAGACCGGGCTCAGAGCTTGTGGTCATACTAATTTGGGAATAAAAGTGAACACCAAGGTTAAGTATCTTCAAAAGCCCGAACAAACTGATGGATGACCAGACGAGAGGCACGGAATCTCTAAGTCTGGGAGACGTGTGAGGTCTGAAGCAATCACTTCGCATTAACCTCACAAACAACTATGTCCTTGGGAAATAATTTCTCTGTCTCTTTTTTTAGTTGTGTATGTTTCCTGTCGACATTCATTCGATGCTCTTGTACGTGACTGAAAGCCCTCTTTGTGAAAGCGATGACGCCTAGGTCCTCTAGCAATCCGTTAGTGTGTCTGTATATCAATGTTTCCGTGTGACGAGTGAGAACCTGGCTCTCTACTGAGGCTCTGTAGTTTAAAGGCTAAGTGAGAAGTGCTACAGAACTACGGCTGCCGAACAACATCACAGTGAGAACGCAGCAAACTGCTGAGAGCAAGAGCGAGATCGAGTGTGTGAGTGTGTGTGTGTGTGACAGTAGTAGTGTGAGTGCCAGGGGTTTACTCACCGTGGTGTACGACCCGTTTCAGTCCCTGGATGATGGGCTCTACGGCTGGATTGACTCGCCGCCCCACCTGACGACACCGAACAAGAGACAGGCTCTTTTACAGGACAGCCCAGAACAGCAGTTACAGTACCCACACTCAGTTCAGCGTACTCATCATTTATTACCAATATTCCCAGTGTCCTATTTACGCTTAGCGGGGGGGGGATAAAACGGTGTTGGGACTCCTCCCTAACTCAGGTCAGTCCAATAAGAGCAAAAGTATCTGAGTGTAAATGAGAGTAAATGTAGCTAAGCATTGAATGTGGAAAATAATATGAACCCCCTTAGCGACCATTCACACAGCCTTAGGGAACCAAAAGCAGCTCCTCCTCATCGATTAAAGATGGTAAACTGGTGTGTGTGTGTGTGTGTCCTGCTCTGTAAAATGCAATTCAGCAGGATAAATGTGTGCGCGTGCTGATGCTAATTGCTGTAAGCGATAGGCTGTCAGAAACACAGTGGTAGCATTTAGGTCTTCATACACCCAAGGTCCATCACTGTCTATCCACAGACCTACATAGGAACACCTGTGTCCCCATTTCAACCTGCCTGCTTCTCTGATCTGAGAGAGAAAGGACCCTGGCCTAGCCACTCTGTGTGGCTCTGAGTGCTTCAGTAGAGTGCTTCCTAAGTAATAGACCGCATCGTCATAGTAGAACAGGAAATAGAACATCTGACAGACAGAGCGGAGTGGAGTGAACCTTGATCTAGTCAGTGATTACCGTGGGTGTACGCTGGAGAGTGATAAGCTGGAGTGTTGGTGCTGGGTTAAGCGCACATGTGCAAACAAACAGGGAAAGAAAGTGGAGCTCTCCTCCTTGAGGGTGCTCGGTTGAAGTGTCATCATTTGAGGGTTCATTTAATTGCGGAAATAGAATGTTGTTGGTCCCATGTTTCATGAGCTGAAATAAAATATCCCAGAAATGTTCATCCCTGTTAGTGAGCATTTCTCCTTTGCCAAGATAATCCATCTACCTGACATGTGTGGCATATCAAGAAGTTGATTACACAGCATGATAATTACACAGGTGCACTTTGTGCAAGGGACAATAAAAGGCCATTCTAAAATGTGCAGTTTTGTCACATAACACAATGCCACAGATCTCTCAAGTTGAGGGAGTGTGCAATTTTGGCATTCTGAGTGCAGGAATGTCCACCAGAGCTGTTGCCCGAGAATTGACTGTTCATTTCTCTACCATAAGCCACCTCTCCAACATCGTTTTAGAGAATTTGTAACCATGCAGACCATGTGTAACCACGCCAGCCCAGGACCTCCACATCCGGCTTCTTCACCTGCGGGATCATCTGAGAGCAGCCACCCGGAAAGCTGATGAAACTATGGTTTGCACAACTGAAGAATTTCTGTACAAACTGTCTGCTCGTCGTCCTCACCAGGGTCTTGACCTGACTCCAGTTCGGCGTCATAACCGACATCAGTGGGCAAATTGCTCACCTTTGAGGGACACTGGCACACTGGAGAAGTGTGCTCTTCACGGATGAATTCTGATATGGCGTTGGGTGGGCGAGCGGTTTGCTGACGTTGTGAACAGAGTCCCAAATGGTGGTGGTGGGGTTATGGTATGGACAGGCATAAGCTACGGACAACAAACACAATTGCATTGTGTCGATGGCAATTTGAAAGCAGATACCGTGACGAGATCCTGAGGGCCATTGTCGTGCCAACAGATGCATATCTGTATTCCCAGTCATGTGATATCCATAGATTAGGGACTAATACATTTAATTAAACAGACACATTTTTTATATGAACTGTAACTCAGTCAAATCTTTGAAATTGTTGCACGTTGCAGTTATATCTTTGTTCAGTATAGAATACCACTAATTGCCCAATAGTTTCTTTTTTAACAAACCAGGTACTAAGATACTTTTCCTTTAGGGAACGAGAAATATTCCTTGATGTTTACAACTGAAAATCAACTGTAGGCCATTTACTATCCTTCAGAAATATTCCTGGAGTGTGAGGCTGGCTGTGCTAGTCTTTAGGGAAGCTCTGCGGTACGGTAAGTTAGAACAAAGTGGTGGTTTAAGGGGAAGAGGAAACCCTTGCTCTCTGACACTGTCTGTGCTTGTCTTTCACCGTAATGTCTCCCTGGAGACATCGGTCTGTCTGTCGGACTGCCTGCCTGTCTGTGGCACTGACAGAGAGTCACAGCTCTCAGGAGACGGACAATGTGTGTGTGCGAATGAGTGAGAGAGACACAAAGAAACAGAGAGAGAGACAGAGAAACAGAGAGAGAGAGACAGAGAAACAGAGAGAGAGACAGAGAAACAGAGAGAGACCGAGAGAGACCGTTATGTATAATAGGGATATGGGAAGTTGGAACGAAAGAGACGACAAATAATAAAGATATCATGTGCCTCAAGAGAGCCAGCAGCTTTCCAATCAGTGTACTGTTGTTCATATCTCCTAATAAGCACTGTATTCCTGGCCTCTGCCTGTTACATTGTGTTTGGGAACAACTGAGACCAAGACAACTCTTCAAACAACAACACAGCCCAAAGCCAGTATTACGGTACCTCAAAAAACACCGCCATCGCAGCAATGATGCGCTTCTCCTTGATGGCCGCACTGAGACTGTCAAAGTCATCTGAGTTGTACAGGTATATCTGCATCTGTGAGCAGAGGGGGAGAGAAAGAGGGGAGAGTGAGAGAGAGAGCAGACAGAACGTTAGAGGTGCACATACAGCCAGAGTCTTAACTGTCTCTTGGGTGACTCTAGCATGTCAGAAGAAATCACAAAACATATGTCCTTTCAGCAGGATCTTTTGCAAATAAAGAGTAGGGATTTCGATGGTCATAGAAGTATTTGTTGAAAAGGACTATTTCTTCTCATTTCCCTCCTCTCTGTCATTCGTTCTCTCACACAAACCAACTGTAAATCACACATCCCAGCCTTAAACTGTAATGCTGTATGCCACTGCACTTACAGTAACAATATATCCCATCCCAGTGATGTACTGTATCCTACTGTTCTTACAGTAGCACGGTGAGCAGGGATCCACAGTAGGATTATACTCTTCTCATGCACTAAGATCTAACCGTGGGTCGTGCTCTAATGCTTTTAATCACAGCTCCCATATGTGTCGTCTCTGAGGAAAAACATGTAGGCTTGTGTGTGTGTGTGTGTGTGTGTGTGTGTGTGTGTGTGTGTGTGTACCACAACGCTGGGAGAGAACAGCACCATTAAAAAAGTTCTAGGCAAGATATAATCAAAACTCAACCAAAGTTTTGAAAACAAACAAACTCCTCACTCAAACTGAATATAAAAGATACCCCCTCATCAAACGGCTGTGGCCGCCGTGTCCCGATCTCACCCTGTTTGTTTGTATCATGACTCCCAACTCGTCTGTTGCTCCCTCCCTAGGCTCTCTCTCTCTCTCTCTGTCTCTCTTTCTCTCTCTCAGATGAACTTGTGGCACTGGTGCTCCCAACTTTTTCAGTTGATGTTACCAGCACATGATTTGGTTGCAGCAATTTTTTGCCAGTGCGCACCTATAATGACCTAACCAATCTACCTACGTAGCGGTAATCATTTATTTCAATTCATAAATCTCTATTGATAAACTGGGTAAATCAAGATGTAGCCTATGCCTATTCACAATACAGGTGAATGTACAGTATATGCAATAGGAGTGTGTGCATGCATTGAGTTATGGCTGATTTCATGGGGCTACCGATGAAAAACAATCTGTTTCCCTTCGATCTGAGACTTATTTTATTGTACTGATCCATAACATTTGCATAGGAGGAAGCAATCTCTTCTTTTATAAAAGTGCGTTCTGTCTCCAATGACGTCATTCACAGACACACAGTGAGAGAGACAGAAGAGAATGAATAACGTTTTGTTTTCTTGGTGAAAATCAGCTTTGAAATCAGCATATGGTATTTAGCCTTATGGTTTGCAAAATACTAGGGTAGTGAATTGATGTTAGCTTCAGCTGTAAGCAAGGAAAGTTAGCCTACAAAGCTGGAAGCTACCGGTATCTTCTTAAATTGTAAATTGTTCTGTAATGGACATTGTTTTATGAACAGTTATTAAGTTGCAACATTTCTACACGCCTTGTTGCATTGTTCAAGTGCATTAACTTCTGTGCAGCATGAGTGGGGAGCTAACATGATGCAGCCCATACTTCCAATGATTGCAATGGTTCCTCAGGACAGGCTAAAGTCGGCAATGAGTAAGTGGCGCAGGCAAGGAGCATGCGGTGGCGCTACACAGGGACATCGGCTGCGCTGATAGACAGACTTGATCCTCTCTCAATCAGTAGTCGACGTGAGACACATTCTTTCAAGGTCTAGTATCGAAAAAGGAACGAAGTTTACCAAAATCAAATCAAATCACATTGTATTGGTCACCTACACATGGTTAGCAGATGTTGCTGCGAGTGTAGCGAATTGCTTGTGCTTCTAGTTCCAACAGCGTAGTAATATCTAACAAGTAATCTAACAAATTCACAACCACTACCTTATACACACAAATATAAAGGGATGATTAAGAGCATGTACATATAAATATATGGATGAGCGATGGCCGTGCGGCATAGGCAAGATGCAGTAGATGGTATAGAATACAGTATACAGTTGAAGTCGGAGGTTTACATACACTTAGGTTGGAGTCATTAAACTTGTTTTTCAACCACTCCACAAATTTCTTGTTAACAAACTATAGTTTTGGCAAGTCGGTTAGGACATCTACCTTGTGCATGAAAAAAACTAATTTTTCCAACTGTTGTTTGCAGACAGATTATTTAACTTACAATTCACTGTATCACAATTCCAGTGGGTCAGAAGTTTACATACACTAAGTTGACTGTGCCTTTAAAAAGCATGGAAAATTCCAGAAAATTATAGCATGGCTTTAGAAGCTTCTGATAGGCTAGTGTATTTCAAGGCCTACCTACAAACTCAGTGCCTCTTTGCTTGACATTATGGGAAAATCAAAAGAAATCAGCCAAGACCTCAGAAAATGTAGACCTCCACAAGTCTGGTTCATCCTTGGGAGCAATTTCCAAACGACTGAAGGTACCACGTTCATCTGTACAAACAATAGTACGCAAGTATAAACACCATGGGACCATGCAGCCATCATACCACTCAGGAAGGAGATGTGTTCTGTCTCCTAGTGATGAACGTACTTTGGTGCAAATAGTGCAAATCAATCCAAGAACAACAGCAAATGGCCTTGTGAAGATGCTGGAGGAAACAGGTACAAAATTATCTATATCCACAGTAAAACCTATATCGACATAACCTGAAAGGCCACTCAGCAAGGAAGAAGCCACTGCTCCAAAACCGCCATTAAAAAAACAGACTATGGTTTGCAACTGCACATGGGGACAAAGATCATACTTTTTGGAGAAATGTCCTCTGGTCTGATGAAACAACAATAGAACAGTTTGGCCATAATGACCATTGTTATGTTTGGAGGAAAAAGGGGGAGGCTTGCAAGCCAAAGAACACCATCCCAACCTTGAAGCACTGGGGTGGCAGCATCATTTTGTGGGGGTGATTTGCTGCAGGAGGGACTTGTGCACTTCACAAAATAGATGGCATCATGAGGCAGGGAAATTATGTGGATATATTGAAGCAAAATCTCAAAACATCAGTCAGGAAGTTAAAGCTGGTCAAAACAGTGTCTTCCAAATGGACAAGGACCCCAAGCATACTTACAAAGTTGTGGCAAAATGGCTTAAGGACAACAAAGTCAAGGTATTGGAGTGGCCATCACAAAGCCCTGACTTAAATCCTATAGAAATTGTGTGGGCAGAACTGAAAAAGCGTGTGCATTCAAGGAGGCCTACAAACCTGACTCAGTTACACCAGCTCTGCCAGAACGTTTGGCTAGCCTTCCACAATTTAAAGGCAATGCAATTTATTGGCAATTTAAAGACAATGCTACCAAATACTAATTGAGTGTATGTAAACTCCTGTGTATGTGTATGTAAACCCACTGGGATTGTGATGAAAGAAATAAAAGCTGAAATAAATCATTCTCTCTACTATTATTCTGACATTTCACATTCTTAAAATAAAGTGGTGATCCTAACTGACCTAAAACAGGGAATTTTTACTGGGAATAAGTGTCAGCAATTGTGAAAAACTGAGTTTAAATGTATTTGGCTAAGGTGTATGTAAACTTCTGACTTCAACTGTATATGAGATGGGTAATGTTGGATATGTAGACATTATTAAAGTGGCATTAATTAAAGTGAATACTGATACCTTTAAATGTATTAAAGTGGCCAGAGATTTGAGTCTGTATGTTGGCAGCAGCCACTCTATGTTAGTGATGGCTGTTTAACAGTCTGTTGGCCTTGCGATAGAAGCTGTTTTTCAGTCTCTCTGTCCCAGCTTTGGTGCATCTGTACTGACCTCGCCTTCTGGATGATAGCGGGGTGAACAGGCAGTGGCTCGGGTGGTTTTTCCTTGATTATCTTTTTGGCCTTCCTGTGACATCGGTGCTGTAGGTGTCCTGGAGGGCAGGTAGTTTGCCCCCAGTGATGCGTTGTGCAGACCTCACTACCCTCTGGAGAGCCTTGCGGTTGTGGGCGAAGCAGTTGACGTATCAGGCGCTGATACAGCCCGACAGGATGCTCTTGATTGTGCATCTGTAAAAGTTTGTGAGTGTTGTAGGTGACACGCCGAATTTCTTCAGCCTCCTGAGGTTGAAGAGGCGCTGTTGCGCCTTCTTCACCACACTGTCTGTATGAGTGGACAATTTCAGTTTGTCTGTGATGTGTACGCTGAGGAACTTAAAAACTTCCCACCTTCTCCACTACTGTCCTATCAATGTGGATGGGGGGATGCTCCCTCTGCTGTTTCCTGAAGTCCACGATCATCTGCTTTGTTTTGTTGATGTTGAGTGAAAGGTTCATTTCCTGACACCTCACTCCGAGGGCCTTCACCTCCTCCCTGTAGGCTGTCTCGTCGTTGTTGGTAATCAAGCCTACCACTCTAGTGTCGTCTGCAAACTTAATGATTGAGTTGGAGGCGTGTATGGCCACGCAGTCATGGGTGAACAGGGAGTACAGGAGAGGGCTGAGAATGCACCCAGTGTTGAGGATCAGCATGGTGGAGATGTTGTTTCCTACCCTCACCACCTGGGGGCGCCCCGTCAGAAAGTCCAGGACCCAGTTGCACAGGACGAGGTTGAGACCCAGGGTCTTGAGCTTAATGACGAGTTTGGAGGGTACTATGGTGTGAACAGCATTCTTACATAGGTATTCCTCTTGTCCAGATGGGATAGGGCAATGTGCAGTGTGATGGCGATTGCGTCGTCTGTGGACCTATTGGGGTGGTAAGCAAATTGGAGTGGGTCTAGGGTGTCAGGTAGGGTGGAGGTGATATAATCCTTGACTAGTCTCTCAAAGCACTTCATGATGACAGAAGTGAGTGCTGCGGGGCGATAGTAATTTAGTTCAGTTACCTTAGTTTTCTTGGTGAACAGGAATGGTGGCCATCTTGAAGCATGTAGACACAGCAGACTGGAATAGCGATTTATTATGTCCGTAAACACACCAGCCAGCTGGTCTGTGCTTGTTCTGAGGATGCGGCTAGGGATGCCATCTGGGCCTGCAGCCTTGCGAGGGTTAACACGTTTAAATGTTTTACTCACGTTGGCCATGGTAAAGGAGAGCCCACAGGCTTTGGTAGCGGGCCGTGTCAGTGGCACTGTATTGTCCTCAAAGCAAAGTTGTTTAATGTGTCTGGGAGCAAGACGTCGATGTCTGTGCCGGGGCTGGTTTTCTTTTTTAATCAGTGATTGACTGTAGACCCTGCCACATACGTCTCCTGTTTGAGTTGTTGAATTGCCGTTGGGGCGGCAGGGTAGCCTAGTGGTTAGAGCGTTGGACTAGTAACCGAAAGGTTTTAAGTTCGAATCCCCGAGCTGACAAGGTACAATCTGTTGTTCTGCCCTTGAACAGGCAGTTAACCCACTGTTCCTAGGCCGTCATTGAAAATAAGAATGTGTTCTTAACTGACTTGCCTAGTTAAATAAAGGTAAAATAAATAGATTTTTAAATAAAGGTAAAATAAATAGATTTTTAAATTGCAACTCTACTTTGTCTCTATACTGATGCTTTACTTGTTTGATTGCCTTGCGGAGGGAATAGCTACACTGCTTGTATTCGGTCATATTTCCAGTCACCTTGCCATGTTTAAAAGTGGTGGTTCGAGCTTTCAGTTTGCGAGAATGCTGCCATCAATCCACGGTTTCTGGTTAGGGAAGGCGAGGTTAATAGTCACAGTGGGTACAACACCGATGCACTTGCTAATAAACTCGCTCACAGAGTTAGCGTATACATCAATGTCATTGTCTGAGGCTATCCGGAACATATCCCAGTCCACGTGATCGAAGCAATCTTGAAGCGTGGAATCTGATTGGTCAGACCAGCATTGGATAGACCTGAGCACGGGCGTTTCCTGTTTCAGTTTCTGTCTGTGGGCTGGGAGCAACAGAATGTAGTCCTGGTCAGATTTGCCAGAGGGAGGGCAGGGGAGGGCTTTGTTTGCATCGCGGAAGTTTGAGCAGCAATGATCCAGAATGCTACCAGCTCGTGTCGCGCATTCAATATGCTGATAGAATTTAGGAAGCCTTGTTCTCAGATTAGCTTTGTTAAAATCCCCAGCTACAATAAATGCCGCTTCCGGATATATGGTTTCCAGTTTACATAGAGTCCAGTGAAATTCTTCCAGGGTCGTCGAGGTATCTGCTTGGGGGGGGGTTACATGGCTGTGACTATAATCGAAGACAATTCTCTTGGTAGGTAATGCGGTCGGCATTTGATTGTAAGGGATTCTAGGTCAGGTGAACAAAAGGACTGGAGTTCCTGTCTGTTGTTATGATTACACCATGAGTCATTAATCATAAGGCATACACCTCCGCCCTTCTTCTTACCAGAGAGATGTTTGTTTCTGTCGGCGTGATGCGTGAAGATACCGGGTGACTGTACCAACTCTGACAACATATACAGAGTGAGCCATATTCCCGTAAAACAGAGAATGTTCCAATCTCTGATGTCTCTCTGGAAGGCAACTCGTGCCCTAATTTCGACCACCTTGTGGTCTAGAGATTGGACATTGGCGAGTAATATGCTCGGAAGCAGTGGATGGTGTGCTCGCCTTCTAAGCCTGACCAGTAGGCCGCTCCGTCTGCCTCTCCTGCAACAACCCCGTTGTTTTGGGTTGGGCCTCCAGGATAAGATCCCATGTCCAGGGTGGAGGTCCGAACAAAGGATTCGCTTCGGGAAAGTCGTATTCCTGGTCATAATGTTGGTAAGTTGACATCGCTTTTATATCCAATAGTTTTTCCCGGCTGTATGTAATAACATTTGAGATTTTCTGGGGTAACAATGTAAGAAATAATACATGAAAAAAAACAAATTACTGCATAGCTTCAGAAGGACCTGAAGCGAGGCGACCATCTCTGTCGGCGCCATGTCTAACCATTCAACACTTAAAGGAAAAATCCATCCAAAAACGATTTCTTGGTATTTGTTTCATTAGTCCATTGTTGATATAGTGTGTATAGTGTAGGGACAGTAGATAATGCTCAGGAATGGTCCTCTGTCTGGAGCATTAATACACACACAAGGCTTTGTGAATTATACACAAGCTATTGCACGTCATTAAAATAAGTTTGTTTGCCACACAAATGTGTCCTCATGGTTTGGATCAAGTTCATAGGATCTGGTTGAGGCAAGACTTCCTTCGCAAGACGTACAGCTACACTCGTCAGTCGCGTGAGACTAGATATAGGGCTTCCTCCAATGAGGTTGAACCTGGCTAACACCTCACCGTGTCCGCTGCGGATCAAACCTACAGTGGCAAAAAAAAGTATGTGAACCCTTTGGAATTACCTGGATTTCTGTATAAATTGGTTATAATATTTTATCTGATCTTTGTTTAAGTCTCAACAATAGACAAACACAGTGTGCTTAAACTAATATCACACAAATTATTGTATTTTTCTTGTCTATATAATTGAATATATAATTTAAACGTTCACAGTGTAGGTTGGAAAAAGTATGTGAACCACTAGGCTAATGACTTCTCCTAAAGCTTATTGGAGTCAGGAGTCAGCTACCCTGGAGTCCAATCAATGAGACGAGATTGGAGATGTTGGTTAGAGCTGCCCTGCCCTATAAAAAACACTCACAAAATGTGAGTTTGCTATTCACAAGAAGCATTGCCTGATGTGAACCATGCCTTGAACAAAAGAGATCTCAGAAGATCTAATATTAAGAATTGTTGACTTGCATAAAGCTGGAACGGGGTTACAAAAGTATCTCTAAAAGCCATGATGTTCATCAGTCCACGGTAAGTCAAATTGTCTACAAATGGAGATAGTTCAGCACTGTTGCTACTCTCCCAAGGAGTGGCCGTCCTGCAAAGATGACTGCAAGAGCACAGCGCAGAATGCTCAATGAGGGTAAGAAGTGTCAGCTAAAGACTTACAGAAATCTCTGGAACATTCTAACATCTCCGTTGACGAGTCTACGATTCGTAAAACACTAAACAAGAATGGTGTTCATGGGAGGACACCACGGAAGAAGCCACTGTTGTCCAAAAAAAACATTGCTGTTCGCAAAAGAGCACCTGGATTTTCCACAGCGCTACTGGCAAAATAATCTGTGGACAGATTAAACTAAAGTTGTGCTGTTTGGAAGGAACACACAACACTATGTGTGGAGAAAAAAAGGCACAGCACACCAACGGCAAAATCTCAACCTCACTGTAAAGTATGGTGGAGGGAGCATCATGGTTTGGGACTGCTTTGCTGCCTCAGGGCCTGGACAACTTGCTATCATTGAAGGAAAAATGAAGACATTTTGCAGGAGAATAAGGCTATCCGTCCGCCAATCGAAGCTCAACAGAAGTTGGGTGATGTAACAGAACAACGACCCAAAACACAGAAGTAAATCAACAGAATGGCAACAACAGAAGAAAATACACCTTCTGGAATGGACCAGTCAGAGTCCTGACCTCAACCCGATTGAGATGCTGTGGCATGACCTCAAGAGAGCGGTTCACACCAGACATCCCAATAATATTGCTGAACTGAAACAGTTTTTTAAAGAGGAATGGTCCAAAATTCCTCCTGGCAATTGTACAGGTCTGATCCGCAGCTACAGAAAACATTTGGTTGAGGTTATTGCTGCAAAGAGGAGGGTCAACCAATCATTAAATCAAAGGGTTCCCAAACTTTTGCCACCCTGCACTGTGAATGTTTACAAGGTGTGTTCAATAAAGACATGAAAGCTTATAATTGTTTGTGTGTTATTAGTGTAAGCAGACTGTGCTTATCTATTGTTGTGACTTAGATGAAGATCAGATCAAATTTTATGACAAATTTATTCAGAAATCCAGGTAATTCCAAAGGGTTCACATACTTGTTCTTGCCACTGTATATTATAGATATTACATTATATTGTACTCTGCATGTCTTCACACTATACCTAGCTTAACAACTCAATACAAGCTAAGCTCAACCATCAATATCCTAGTGAAGCACCAGGCAGACTACATGCAACAGGACACTCAAACGATTCCCTAGACAACCAAGGTTGCTGTTGATGACAGATTGCATTGCGCAGAAAATAAAAAACAGTACATCCTTTAACACATATAACAGGTACTTAGGCAAGTGGTCCAACCCAGCCAATTAAATGTAATCCCTTTCCTCAAGAGTTCCTTTAACTGCAGTCCTTAATGGCGCCTATTTGTTGTCTGTCTGAAAAGCTAGCAGGGCAATGGCTATCTATCACACACTAATGTTATACATATACACAGACACACCGTGCACGCACACGCAGGTGGACACACAAACACACACACACTCAAACCGAGCAAAGCAATGGCCATCCATCAGCATTCAAATGTTATTAGCTACATTAGCTTAGTTGCTTTAGCCCTCCAGGCTTCATTCCTTCACCCACTGACACACGCACACACACACACACACACACACACACACACACTCATGTCAAGGGCGCACTTAGAGCAAACATGATGCTCAATTATCAAATACTTTCATAGCGATAAAAATGGCATCAACCTTAACAGATGTAGCTATATAAAATGGCATCAACCTTAACAGATGTAGCTATATAAAATGGCATCAACCTTAACAGATGTAGCTATATAAAATGGCATCAACCTTAACAGATGTAGCTATATAAAATGTCGCCGTCCCGAATGGACGCCGTTTTGCAAACTCTGACCCAGCTTTGCTATTTTTTATTTTTTTATTCTCAAAATGTATCAACTATCATTTCTTACAACCGACATCAGTTTTGAACATCAGTTCGGCAGTTCCTTAGCTCAATTCGGGCGTCAACTTAGACTCATCTGCCCTGGGCTCTTACTGTAATTCCGACCCAATTTTCAGGCTACCCAAGAGGAATTGCTGACATTACAGAAGCAAGGCAAGGAGGGGGCCTGGCGAGATTAAGGCGAAGGGAGAACCGGCCACCTCTTCCCTCCATTCTATTAGCCTACGTTCAGACACATGATAATAAGATGGATTTGGATTTGCTACCAACGGCACTGTTGAAACTGCTATATTCTCTGCTCTTCTGAAACATGGCTCTCGGGCAAGATACCCCACCATGACTATCCAACTCAATGAATTCTCCATTCACTGTGCCGACAGGAGAGTGGAGTCGGGAAATGGGGGCGGGGGGGGGGGGGGGTTTGCCTCTTCATCAACAACAACTGGTGTGCTGACTCGAGCGTGGTGGAAGTGTTGACCCATTGCTCACCCGTCTTGGAATACCTGATGGTCAAATGCTCACCCTTTCACCTCCTGAGGGAGTTTCCAGCTGTTATTGTGATGGTTGTATACATAACAAGCTGGCACTTAACAAACTATACGAGAGTATAACCAAGGAGGAAAACGTACAGTATATCCAGAGGCTGCTTATCTGGTTGCTAGCGGTTTTAATTCTGCGTCATTAAGACATGCGATGCCCAACTTCCATCAACACATCTCCCTCACCACTAGGGGCGATAAAGTCCTAAACCACTGTTTATTCTACCCACAAACAAGCATAAAAGGCCTTCCCTCGTCTGCCATTCAGGCAAATCAGATCATGACATCGCACTCCTGCTTCTTTTTTACCAGCAGAAGCTCAAACAGGAATGGCCCGTGACTCGCTCCATTGAGAATTGGTCTCCAGAATCAGAGATGATGCTACAGGACTGCCTCCCTAGCGCTGATTGGAATATGTTTCGGCACTCCGCCGATAACATCGACGAGCTAACCACGTCCGTCACCAGCTTCTTTAGGAGCATTTCCTAGGAAATGCATCTGCGATGTTTTCCCCACAGTTAAGGTTCGCTGCTTCCCCAATCGAAAGCCCCGGATTAGCACTGAGGTTGGCGCTAAACTAAAGCACAGGGCTACCGCACACAGGGCTATCGCAGACAATCCTGATGCTATGACTGAGGACAGAAACAAATACAAGAAGTCCCTGCTATGACGTCCACAGAGTCATGAAACGAGCAAAAGGACAATATAGGAATAAGATGGAATCATATTACTCAGGCTCCGACGGCTGCCAAGTGTGGCAGGGGCTACAGTCTATTACGGATTACAAAGGAAGACCCAGCCGTGATCTTCTCCACCCGATGCTTCTCCACCCGATGAACTCGATGCATTTCAGGCACACTTTGACAAGAACAACATCGTGCCGGGTGTGTGGGCCACCACCGCCCCCAGAAGATTGGGTGATCTCGCTCGCCGAGGTCGACGTGGGTAAAGACTATTTAGGTCAATACCCGCAAGGCCCGATGGTATTCCAAGGCGCGTTCTCAGAGCAGGCGCAGAACAACTGGCAAGTATATTAATGGTAATGTTCAAGATCTCCTTGTCCCAGTCTGTAATCACCACATGTTTTAAGATGAACACCATCATTCCTGTTCCCAAAAACTCGAAGGCTTCATGCCACAATGACTACAGCCCTGAGAGAGGCTGGTTATGGCCGACATCAACTCCACCATCCCAGACACCCTAGATCCACTCTAATTTGCATACCACCCGGACAGATCCGCAGAAGACACAATCTCAATTGCACTCCGCATTGCCCTCACCCATCTAGATAAGGAGAATACCTATGTGAGAATGCTGTTCATTGACTACAGCTCAGTGTTCAACACCATTGTCCCCTCCAAGCTCGTCCCAAAGCTTAGGACCATGGGATGGAACACCGCCCTCTGCAACTGGATCTTTGACTTCCTGACAGGCTGACCCCAAGTGGTGAGGGTAGGCAAACATCACCTCCGCCACACTGACCCTCAACACGGGGGCCCCACAGTGGTGTGTGCTTAGTGTTCACCCACAACTGCGTGGCTATGCACGACTCCAACACCATCATCAAGCACGCCCCCATCCACATCGACAGGGCTGCAGTGGAGCGGGTCGAGAGCTACAAGTTCCTCTGTGTTCAAATCACTAAGAACTTAAAATGTTCCACACGCAAACACACACAGTCATGAAGAAGGCTCGAATGTGCCTCTTACTCCTCGGTAGGTTGAAAAGGTTTGGCATGGGCCCTCAAATCTATCATTCCAGTATCCCTGCACATTTTAAATATGGTACTGTTATTGACCTTGTATTTTGTATGCTTAATTACCTTATTTATATATATATCAAGTGTGGTTTTGTTCTAACTTGTTATGTTTAGCATTACATTGTTATTGGTTACTGCATTGTTGGGGTCAGAGCTAGCAAGAAAGGCATTTCACTGTACTTGTGCATGTGACAATACAAAAGAACATAGGGAACATAAAAGTCCCACTGAATCAGTTAGTTCCAGTCAGGGATGTAAGAGTCCCGATGTCATACTTTCATAGTGACAAAAAGGGGCAACTACTACAACAAATGTTACTATAATGGACAGAGCACATACAAGTCACATTGATTCAGGTTAAGTTGAAGTCATGACATAGGCTAAGCAGCTTAATGTCACAGCTAGCTTTAAGTCAAGTCACTGGGTGACTTGTCATGGCACCTTTAACATACAAAGACATTGCCATGAAGGGCATAATAGGACACACTGACTCAGGTCCAAGTAGAAGTCTGGTGAAGTGGTGGGATAATGTCAAGAGTAAGCGGCGCTACAATGCTACAGCTAAAAGTCAAGACAAGGGTCATTGTGTAGGTGAAACGTAAACAGACTGGTGTGATTCACCTTATATGGCCGGTGTGACTATGACCCATCAGATCGTCATCGGTCACATTCCATGTTATGTTCCCATGTTGTCCATGTATTATTACTGTCTGTGGGGCCAATGGGAGGAAACCAACAGCCATAGAACAACATCATGTTTCTATAATTTAACAGGAAATGCACAAGCAGTCATTAGTGCTACCTCATTTGAAAGAAATACATGCAATGTTAATGAGACCTTGTTATTCACATTTCAAAGCAAGCATAGGCTCTTCAGAAAAGGGTGTCTGTAATTAGAAGATTAGATGTAGCTGAGCACTGAAAGTGAATAAGACCAATTTAGACTTAAAGAGGAACTGAGTGTTTTAACACCATTAAATATTGTTAAAATCTGATCATATATAAGAATATTAGATTTTTAATTTTTAATTATCTAACAAGAGAGCTCAGATATGGTCACTTCTCACATTTTTCACAATATTTGGGAATGACATAGTCTGAAAATTCAATAGCAGAGTGGAAAAGAGACCGTGCTTTTGGGCAATTAATAGACACTGCAGTAAATAAAAACGAATAAAAATGTTTCAGTCTTGTCCAGGCCCAGACTGTACACAGACCGGTGCACCATAACCAATCAGAGCTGCAGTAGGCCTATATGAAAATAGGCCATTACCACATATGGGCCTGTGCCATTCACTTTGAACTGAACTGTGTGTTTACAGGCAACAGCCGAATATAGATTATTATCAAAGCAGTCGCAAAAGCCATAAAACAACGTTACATCTGAATGGTTTTCCGCAAACATGTAAATACCACTGGAATCATCTTACATTTGGGAACTTAACAGTCCTAATTGATCAAACAACCAACAGGAAGACTCTCAATCAACGATTGTTTTTAATTTTTATTTGTTTTTATTATTATTAACCCATCCACCACCTCTCAGGAGGACAGTTTTTTTCATATATTCATATCTGCATGTCGAAAATCTCTTCCCATTTATTTTGCAACCTTTATGGTGCAGCTGTCAACATGTTTGTCCTCAAATGAAACTGGTATATTTTTATATTTATTTACAATTCTTTTCAGACAATTTGTATCTTTAAAATTTGACAGACAAACAAGTTCCCTACCTTGTCCCTCTTCCACAACAAAAATAATATTGGAACTCTGCTTTCTTCCCATTGTTTCCTATGGGGGAAATATAGACATGTCTGTCTATTTCGCCAAACTATATCGCAATGTGAGTCGGACGCAAAGTCGGACACCATTTTAATCATGAGAATCTCCTCTTTCTAATTATGTAAGCCTGGGCAGGTAGCTCGGTTGTCATCAAATGCTAGCCACAAAAACGTTTTTGCCCTTGGAACGCTGAGCTCCCCCCATTGTTTTCCTATGGAGAGGCATGCCGGTCTATTTCACCAAATATCTCACTGTGTATATATATATTTTTTTCAAGTCGGGTGTAACCATTGTGAAATGGCTAGCTAGTTAGCGGGGTGTGCGCTAATAGCTTTTCAATCGGTGGCGTCACTCGCTCTGAGAACTTTAAGTATTTGTTCCCCTTGCTCAGCAAGGGCCACAGCTTTTGTGTAGCGATTGGTAACGATGCTACGAGGGTGGCTGTTGTTGATGTGTGCAGAGGGTCCCTGGATCAAGCCCAGGTAGGGGCGAGTATAGGGACAGAAGCATCACTAGCTAGCTGGCTAATGTTAGCTAGTCTGCTAAATAGCGATTTTCGTAAATTAACTTCATGACAAAGAAATATGCACAAACATTTGTCTCTACATTAAATAACATATTCCTCTCAATTGTACACTTTGTCAGCCATCTTCACCCAGGGACGGGTGGCTCGTGTCAAAGTTCGTCATTGGAACCACTCTATATGATTGGTCAAATAAAAACCTTGGGACTCAAATGCATAATGAGTGCTCTAACTCCCCCTTGTGGTAGTCTGGAGCAATGCATCCGTGACACCGGGTACCTCTAAGTCCCGCAGTGCAAGCTGTCAACCTTTAAAGGAGGAACCACCGTACCTGAAGTACCAGTCCAAAAGGTCATCTGATGCAGCACTCCATCACTCTTCTTGGTTAAATAGCCCTAACACAGCCTGGAGGTGTGTTTTGGGTCATTGTGCTGTTGGAAAACAAATAATAGTCCCACTAAGTGCAAACCAGATGAGATGGTGTATCGCTGCAGAATGCTGTGGTAGCCATATTTTCCACCATAATTTGCAAATAAATTCATTAAAAATCCTACAATGTGATTTTCTGGATTTTTTTTCTCATTTTGTCTGTCATAGTTGAAGTGTACCTATGATGCAAATTACAGGCCTCTCTCATCTTTTTAAGTGGGAGAACTTGCACAATTGGTGGCAGACTAAATACTTTTTTGCCCCACTGTATATACTTTAATAATCCTGTTTCTTATTTTCCATAATTAGCTATTAATATTTGTAGTAATGTAGGCAATTTATGAAAAGGATTTTACCTCTCACCAGTCTCGCTATTACCAAAATTACATTATTTAAAGCAAATATTATATTAGCAAACAATTGTTGTGAATCCTCCTCTATTGTCCCTAACATCATTTACTCCTTCGCAACAGTGGTGGGACGTACACACTCAACCCCCCCACACGACCATAGGCTCACATTCTCAACAGTTGCACCATCCCAGAGCCCAACTCAAGAAAGATCTTGATTTACATTTACATGCATATACCGTTACAGCTGTATGAGAAGGCCTGCAAGACCATGCAAAAAAATGGGCAGAAATGGAGAGATTTTATTAACCAATGTCAAGTCCTAGATGGAGGTCAAATGTACACCTTTCCCTGAAACACCCACAACACAGTCCCCTGTATTGAACATATTCCTAAGCATCTCCATGCAGTCAGACTTTGTGCCACCAGGGCCACAATAATATGCCCCCTCTCTGAATGTCCGAGTGTGACCCCCTCCCCATGGGTTACTGCAGCTAGTGTTGCCAGCACTGCCACTGCCTGGGTGGGGTCACCCCACTGGCTAGGTACAAGGTCGTCAAGGTTCTCATTAGCAGCTTTGAGAATTCCCTTGTATATTATGCTCTCCCTTTAGGGGGCTTTGGCTTTGCAGGACCAACCCTGCCAAGCAGGCTCAGAATCTTGAGGGGGCAGTGCTGCTCTAGGTCTCTGACTGCATTTTGGCTGCATACAGACCGCTTACAGCAGGCCCATAAAACAGTTAGGGACTTCTCCTTAGTATCTGGGTCTTTCAGGTGGGTGTCTAGGGTATAGGGTTGTGGACCGTTCCATCAATATAGGATCATAAATAAATAAATTAGATAAATATTTTATTTTAAAAATGTTGTTCCCCATGATAGGACAATAAATAAATTAAATATATAATTTATTTTAAAACACTGTCCACCATGATAGGACAATAAATAAATAAAATAAATAAGACGTACAATTCATTATAAAAAGTATATCCATCATCTGAACAACATTGAAAGCTCTCTCACACCCCCGCTCACAGCAATACATTGGTTCAGGGATATTCTACCATTTCATTTCTCACTCAACGCCACACTTTCCCAAACATAACAAAATAAACACGCACCACACCATCCACACATACTGTGCCTTCTGTTTACTGAGTTTTTATCTTCACCATGTTGAATTAGTGCTTGTGTGTTCCAATTAGTTATGTTTGAAGAAATATAGAAAAGCTATATTTTTTATTGTATTGTTACAATCCATAACCGGGCTAGAATTGTGTTTCATTATTTTCCTCGTCTATTTTTTAAATTTTATTTCACCTTTATTTAACCAGGTAGGCTAGTTGAGAACAAGTTCTCATTTGCAACTGCGACCTGGCCAAGATAAAGCAACGCAATTCAACACATACAACAACACAGAGTTACACATGGAATAAACACAACATAGTCAATAATACAGTAGAACAAAGAAAACAAAAGTCTATATACAGTGAGTGCAAATGAGGTAAGATAACGGAGTTAAGGCAATAAATAGGCCATGGTGGCGAAGTAATTACAATATAGCAATTAAACACTGGAATGGTAGATGTGCAGAAGATGAATGTGCAAGTGGAGATACTGGGGTGCAAAGGAGCAAGATAAATAAATAAATACAGTATGGGGATGAGGTAGGTAGATAGATGGGCTGTTTACAGATGGGCTATGCACAGGTGCAGTGATCTGTGAGCTGCTCTGACAGCTGGTGCTTAAAGCTAGTGAGGGAGATATGAGTCTCCAGCTTCAGAGATTTTTGCAGTTCGTTCCAGTCATTGGCAGCAGAGAACAGGAAGGAAAGACGACCAAAAAAGGAATTGGCTTTGGAGGTGACCAGTGAGATATACCTGCTGGAGCGCGTGCTACGAGTGGGTGCTGCTATGGTGACCAGTGAGCTGAGATAAGGCGGGGATTTAGCTAGCAGAGACTTGTAGATAACCTGTAGCCAGTGGGTTTGGCGAGGAATATGAAGCGAGGGCCAACCAACGAGAGCATACAGGTCGCAGTGGTGGGTAGTGTATGGGGCTTTGGTGACAAAACGGATGGCACTGTGATAGACTGCATCCAGTTTGTTGAGTAGAGTGTTGGAGGCTATTTTATAGATGACATCACCGAAGTCGAGGATCGGTAGGATGGTTAGTTTTACGAGGGTATGTTTGGCAGCATGAGTGAAGGATGCTTTGTTGCGATATAGGAAGCCGATTCTAGATTTAATTTTGGATTGGAGATGCTTAATGTGAGTCTGGAAGGAGAGTTTACAAGGCGAGGCGAGGCAATCATTTGAGAAACCAAGGCTGTTGAGTCTGCCATTTGTGGCCTGCTGGAGGTCATTTTGCAGGGCTCTGGCAGTGCACCTCCTTGCACAAAGGCGGAGGTAGCGGTCCTGCTGCTGGGTTGTTGCCCTCCTACGGCCTCATCCACGTCTCCTGATGCACTGGCCTGTCTCCTGGTAGCGCCTCCATGCTCTGGACACTACGCTGACAGACACAGCAAACCTTTTTGCCACAGCTCGCATTGATGTGCCATCCTGGATGAACTGCACTACCTGAGCCACTTGTGTGGGTTGTAGACTCCGTCTCATGCTACCACTAGAGTGAGAGCACCACCAGCATTCAAAAGTGACCAAAACATCAGCCAGGAAGCATAGGAACTGAGAAGTGGTCTGTGGTCACCACCTGCAGAATCACTCCTTTTTTGGGGGTGTCTTGCTAATTGCCAATAATTTCCACCTTTTGTCTATTCCATTTGCACACCAGCATGTGAAATGTATTGTCAATCAGTGTTGCTTCCTAAGTGGACAGTTTGATTTACATTTACATTTACATTTAAGTCATTTAGCAGACGCTCTTATCCAGAGCGACTTACAAATTGGTGCATTCACCTTATGATATCCAGTGGAACAACCACTTTACAATAGTGCATCTAACTCTTTTAAGGGGGGGGGGGGGGGGGGGGGGTTAGAAGGATTACTTTATCCTATCCTAGGTATTCCTTAAAGAGGTGGGGTTTCAGGTGTCTCCGGAAGGTGGTGATTGACTCCGCTGACCTGGCGTCGTGAGGGAGTTTGTTCCACCATTGGGGTGCCAGAGCAGCGAACAGTTTTGACTGGGCTGAGCGGGAACTGTACTTCCTCAGAGGTAGGGAGGCGAGCAGGCCAGAGGTGGATGAACGCAGTGCCCTTGTTTGGGTGTAGGGCCTGATCAGAGCCTGAAGGTACGGAGGTGCCGTTCCCCTCACAGCTCCGTAGGCAAGCACCATGGTCTTGTAGCGGATGCGAGCTTCAACTGGAAGCCAGTGGAGAGAGCGGAGGAGCGGGGTGACGTGAGAGAACTTGGGAAAGTTGAACACCAGACGGGCTGCGGCGTTCTGGATGAGTTGTAGGGGTTTAATGGCACAGGCAGGGAGCCCAGCCAACAGCGAGTTGCAGTAATCCAGACGGGAGATGACAAGTGCCTGGATTAGGACCTGCGCCGCTTCCTGCGTGAGGCAGGGTCTTACTCTGCGAATGTTGTAGAGCATGAACCTACAGGAACGGGTCACCGCCTTGATGTTAGTTGAGAACGACAGATTTCACAGAAGTGTGATTGACTTGGAGTTAAACAACGCAATGTAAGTGTTCCCTTTATTTTTTGAGCAGTGTATAAAGAATGGTGTCGTCTGCGTAGAGGTGTATCAGAGAATCACCAGCAGGAAGAGCAACATCATTGATGTATACAAAGAAGAGAGTCGGCCCAAGGATTGAACCCTGTGGCACCCCAATAGAGACTGCCAGAGGGCCGGACAACAGGCCCTCCGATTTGACACCCTGAACTCTATCAGAGAAGAAGTTGGTAAACCAGGCGAGGCAATCATTTGAGAAACCAAGGCTGTCGAGTCTGCCAATAAGAATGTGGTGATTGACTGAGTTGAAAGCCTTTGCCAGGTCGATGAATACGGCTGCACAGTAACGTCTCTTATCGATGGCGGTTATGATGTTGTTTAGGACCTTGAGTGTGGCTGAGGTGCACCCATGACCAGCTCTGAAACCAGATTGCATAGCGGAGAAGGTACGGTGGGATTCGAAATGGTCGGTAATCTGTTTGTTAACTTGGCTTTTGAAGACCATAGAAAGACAGGGTAGGATAGGTATAGGTCTGTAGCAGTTTGTGTCTAGAGTGTCACCCCCTTTGAAGAGGGGGATGACCGTGGCAGCTTTCCAATCTTTGGGAATCTCAGACGATACGAAAGAGAGGTTGAACAGGCTAGTAATAGGGGTTGCAACAATTTCGGCAGATCATTTTAGAAAGAGAGGGTCCAGATTGTCTAGCCCGGCTGATTTGTGGGGCTCCAGATTTTGCAGCTCTTTCAGAACATCAGCTATCTTGATTTGGGTGAAGGAGAAATGGTGGGGGCTTTGGCGGGTTGCTGTGGAGTGTGTCGGGCAGTTGACCAGGGTAGGGGTAGCCAGGTGGAAAGCATGGCCAGCCGTAGAGAAATACTTATTGAAATTCTCAATTATAGTCGATTTATTGGTGGTGACAGTGTTTCCTAGCATCAGAGCAGTAGGCAGCTTGGAGGAGGTGCTCTTATTCTCCATAGACTTTACAGTTTCCCAGAACTTTTTTGAGTTAGTACTACAGGGGTGGTGGTCGTTTGGTTGCAGACCCATTACGGATGCAGGCAATGAGGCAGTGATCGCTGAGATCTTGATTGAAAACAGCAGAGGTGTATTTGGAGGGCGAGTTAGTTAGGATGACATCTATGAGGTTGCCCGTGTTTACGGATTTGGAGTTGTACCTTGTAGGTTCTCTGATAACTTGTGCGAGATTGAGGGCATCAAGCTTAGATTGTAGGATGGACGGGGTGTTAAGCATGTCCCAGTTTAGGTCACCTAGTAGCACGAGCTCAGAAGATAGATGGGGGGCAATCAATTCACATATAGTATTGAGGGCACAGCTGGGGGCAGAGGGAGGTCTATAGCAAGCGGCAACAGTGAGAGACATGTTTCTGGAAAGGTGAATTTTTAGAAGTAGAAGCTCAAATTTTTTGGGTACAGACTTGGATAGTAATACAGAACTCTGCAGGCTATCTCTGCAGTAGATTGCAACACCGCACCCTTTGGCAGTTCTATCTTGGCGGAAAATGTTATAGTTAGCGATGGAGATTTCAGGGTTTTAGGCAGTTTTCCTAAGCCAGGATTCAGACACGGCTAAGACATCCGGGTTGGCAGTGTGCTAAAGCAGTGAGTAAAACAAACTTAGGGAGTAGGCTTCTAATGTTAACATGCATGAAACCAAGGCTTTTACAGTTCCAGAAGTCAACAAATGAGAGCACCTGGGGAGTGGGAGTGAGGCTAGGCACTGCAGGACCTGGATTAACCTCTACATCACCAGAGGAACAGAGGAGAAGTAGGATAAGGGTATGGCTAAATGCTATACGAACAGGTCGTCTAGCAAGTTCGGAACAGAGAGTAAAAGGAGCAGGTTTCTGGGAACGATGGCATAGATTCAAGGCATAGTGTACAGACAAAGGTAAGGTAGGATGTGAGTACATTGGAGTTAAACCTAGGCATTGAGTAATGATGAGAGAGATATAGTCTCTAGAGACGTTTAAACCAGGTGATGTCATCGCATATGTAGGAGGTGGAACAACATGGTCGGTTAAGGCATATTGAGCAGGGCTAGAGGCTCTACAATGAAATAAGACTAACCAGGACAGTAATGGACAAGGCATATTGATATTAGAGAGAGGCATGTGTAGCCAAGTGAACATATGGGTCCAGTGAGTGGTTGGGCTGACTGGGGACACGGCGATTCAGACAGTTAGCAGGCCGATGCTAACAAGCTAATAGTTAGTTGGCCGGTCAATAAGAACTTTGTAATTTTTAAATAACCATGGAATAGTATTTGTGTCTTTGAACAACTGGTTATCAAGATATAGTTTATCGACGACGAGAGCTACTCGTTTCCCTTTTAATCTATTTTCCTTTAAAGTTGGATACAGAACTTTACGCTGTTCTGCAATTTCCTTCAGGAACTGGTCATTCATGCCAATTTTGGTCCCAGCAAGTCTTTTACCCAGGCTTTTAACCATTATTTTATATTTAAAGGAGGCAAATTTGGCAACGATTGGGCGGTCATACCTTTTCCCTCTCTGTCCGAAGCGGTGTACACGTTCGAGTTGGATTTTATCGATAGCTTCGCGAGGTATCTGAAGCGCTGTAAGGAGGAACTCTCTAACTACAGAATCAGGAACTTCTCCTTCTTTTTCTTGGATACCTGTAAGTACCAGATTCCCTCTCATGGATATAGTCTGTATGTCAAGTAAGGCTTCTCTCAGAACGATGTTCTCCTTTTTAAGTTCATTCACTTCGGTTTCAATCTTATTGACTGTCCCTTTTAGCTTGTGTGTTTCCTTCTCCAATGTCGCAGCTTTTTCATCACTCATCTCGAGGCTTGCCTTCAACTCTTTTATATCCTTACTGACTAATTCAAGTATACCCAGTTTGTAATTTATTGATTTTAACAGATCGGTTTCGTCCTTTACCATTCCCGATGGTGAAAATATTAAATTGTCTGTGTCTGTAGAAGAGTCACGTTTTTGTTTTGAAATCGGTTCCCCTGTCTTACTCTCCGTCATGTTTGGGTGTTGCTTGTTTTCGTAATATTTGTCAATAAATGTTTTAAGATTTGTTTTGTGTTATTATCCAGATTGAAGGTTATCACCCACCAGATTGTGTAGTGCTAATATTTAGTCTAACTTGCCGATATTGATTATTTCTTTTTTATCTTGAGGTGCTCTACATAACTACGTTCAGTCGGCCATTACCTGTCTCAGTCCCGCCTTGCTGCCATAAAGTTACATTAGAAGTACCCATCCAAGAAGGCTCAAGGTCATTGGCCACAGAAAAAAATGACATCAAATCACATTATATGTACAGAAGCTTTGATTGGACTGATAAAGTCAACATCATACTTTCAAAATCTTAGCTAGCAGTCATCATCATGAATGAAGTCGATAATCTACTGGCTAATTATTTTTAATCCTTGTCATATGAAGATAAATAATGAAGAAAAATTATAGATAAACCGTATTGATCATCGGCCATTGGACATGCTCATCGGCCATTGGATATAACTATTACACAACAAGTTGAAATCGCAAATTCAACAATGAGTGGTTTGGAAGGAATCAGTGACGGTTGCTAACTGCAAGCATTGCAAAGCAATCACTAACCTGCTACTCAGTGGAGTGGCTGTGTGGCCCCAAATCTGGAATTAAGGGGCTCTTTTCTAAGTTTAAAATGATAAACATTCAACATCGGCCATGTTGTCAATGAAGAATGATTTGTGCCGCGCTCAAAACAAATTAACTTGGAACTGCGAAAACTTGACTTCAGTGAGTTCAAGACAACTGGGAAATTGGGAATAAACGAGCTCCGACTGAACAGTCATCCAACTCGGAATTGTAAATCTGACCTCTTTCTAGAGCTACAACCTGAAGATCAATGACGTCATCATGATTTGACCTTGTTTTTTCCCGAGATCCCAGTTGCTTTGAATCCAGAGAATCCAAATCCAGAGAATGTCAGACTTTGATGACAAAATTTTCCTAGGAAGGACTGCCGTGCCAACTTCCTGTTCAAGTGAGCACAGCAGAACAAGGTAAGTCCAAAAATGTATTGTATGCTGCTGCATAATGAGGGAGATATATATACTGTAGCTAAGAAAGTAATACTATGTGAATGTTGTGTAGTAAGATGATAGTAGCCCATGTGCCTCACCCTAATAATTTGGTCTATTTTTACCTCTTAATTTCACCTAACGTTACTGTTCTGAACGGGTGGTGCTGCACATGTAATCTATAACATATTTTTGAAAATGTCATCATCTAATATAGTAAGAGGTTTCATTGTCTGCTTTTATGCCTCCTTTATTTATCCTACGGTTCTGACTTGGTATACAGGGAGAACACAGTAAGAATGGCCCATGTTCTGAATTCTGTCACTGTATATTGAACAAGTGCTAAAAAAAATGGTTATATTGACTACATCCGTCCTAGCTCGCTCATTAACCTTTCTAGGACACACGTTCCGCTAGCGGAACCCCTCGACAACATTCCGCTGAAAAGGCATATTTTTTCTAAATATGTAACTTTCACACATTAACAAGTCCAATACAGCAAATGAAAGATAAACATCTTGTTAATCTACCCATCGTGTCCGATTTAAAAAATGCTTTACAGCGAAAACACAACATATGATTATGTTTGATCACCGCCAAGTCCAAAAAACACACAGCCATTTTCCCAGCCAAAGATAGGAGTCACAAAAAGCAGAAAGAGATAAAATGAATCACTAACCTTTGATGATCTTCATCAGATGACACTCATAGGACATCATGTTACACAATACATGTATGTTTTGTTCGATAATGTGCATATTTATATCCACAAATCTCAGTTTACATTGGCGCCATGTTCAGAAATGCCTCCAAAATATCCGGAGAAATTGCAGAGAGCCACATCAAATAACAGAAATACTCATCATAAACTTTGATGAAAGATTCATGTTTTACATAGAATTAAAGATACACTTGTTCTTAATGCAACCGTTGTGTCAGATTTTAATTTTTTTTTACGGAAAAAGCAAACTATGCAATAATCTGAGACGACGCTCAGATAGAAACAACATTTCTCCGCCATGTTGGAGTCAACAGAAATATTAAATTACATTATAAATATTCCCTTGCCTTTGATGATCTTCATCAGAATGCACTCCCAGGAATCCTAGTTCCACAATAAATTGTTGTTTTGTTCGATAATGTCCATTATTTATGTCCAAGTAGCTACTTTTGTTAGCACGTTTAGTACACATATCCAAACGCTCGTGTAGGTCCAGGCGAACGTCGAACGAAAACTTCAAAAAGTTATATTACATGTCGAATAAACTTGTCAGACTAAGTATAGAATCAATTTCTAGGATGTTGTTATCATAAATATTCAATAACGTTCCAACCGGAGAATTCCTTTGTGTCTATAGAAGTAATGGAACGCAAGTCGACATCATGTGGAATGCGCTTGACCAGGACCTGGCTCTCAGCCAGACCACTGACTCAAACAGCTCCCATCCGGCTCAACATCACAGCAGAGGCTTCATTCAAGGTTCTACAGACTGTTGACATCTAGTGGAAGCCGTAGGAAGTGCAAACAGATCCATATCCCACTGGGATTTCAATAGGCGATGAGTTGAAAATCGACCAGCCTCAGAATTCCCACTTCCTGTTTGAATTTTTTCTCAGGTTCTTGCCTGCCATATGAGTTCTGTTATACTCGTAGACATTATTCAAACAGTTTTAGAAACTTCAGAGTGTTTTCTATCCAATAGTAATACTAATATGCATATATTAGCATCTGGGACAGAGTAGGAGGCAGTTCACTCTGGGCACGCTATTCATCCAAAGTGAAAATGCTGCCCCCTATCCCTAAAAAGTAAAAATGTCTTAATCGAAATTACGTATTGTCATCTGCTTGTCACCCCCTTATGCCATAGTTTGTACATCTCAATTGTCAGTAGAAACCACATTTGTTTAAGCATGTCAGCCATATCAGCCATGGTTTTTTTAAAAGGCAGTAAATGAGAATGAATTAACTGTTTAGCTGTCAGACAAGGCTCCACTGATAGCCAGGTGTAGCAGTGGTAAAATGTTGTGACTGCTGTTGGGACAGCTTTATGTAGGCCGTTTGTGGGCACCATTTGTCACTGTTATAGTGCAATTAATGTATTGTTTAGTGTTACATTGTGTAGAGGCTTTGCTGGCATGCATACCACTTTTTTTTTGTTGCCCCACCAAAATGTACATGCTAAAATCGCCACTGCAAATACCTTAGGAAAAAAGGTTTGGGCGTGGATCAGAAAACCAGTCAGTATCTGGTGAGACCACGCTTTGCCTCAGGTAGTGCGGCACATCTCCTTAGCATAGAGTTGATCAGGCTGTTGATTACTGACTGTGGAATGTTGTCCCACTCCTCTTTAATGGCTGTGCGAAGTTGCTGGATATTGGCAGGAACCGGAATACGCTGTCTTACACGTGGGTGACAATGTTCTTTTTGCTCCAGTGGATTGATGTTAACCTTTTCTGCCCAAGTTCCCAAAAGCGTTTGGCAATTGGTGTGTATATGGCACGAGTACAGTTAGGCCCTAAAGCTTAGGCTTATGAAATAACGGTAGATAAAATATAATGAAAGAAAAAGAGTGCCAGAGTCTCCCAGAGTGCTAAGAACCTTGGCGTGATCCTGGACAACACCCTGTCGTTCTCAACTAACATCAAGGCGGTGACCCGTTCCTCTAGGTTCATGCTCTACAACATTCGCAGAGTACGACCCTCCCTCACGCAGGAAGCGGCGCAGGTCCTAATCCAGGCACTTGTCATCTCCCGTCTGGATTACTGCAACTCGCTGTTGGCTGGGCTCCCTGCCTGTGCCATTAAACCCCTACAACTCATCCAGAACGCCGCAGCCCGTCTGGTGTTCAACTTTCCCAAGTTCTCTCACGTCACCCCGCTCCTCCGCTCTCTCCACTGGCTTCCAGTTGAAGCTCGCATCCGCTACAAGACCATGGTGCTTGCCTACGGAGCTGTGAGGGGAACTGCACCTCCGTACCTTCAGGCTCTGATCAGGCCCTACACCCAAACAAGGGCACTGCGTTCATCCACCTCTGGCCTGCTCGCCTCCCTACCTCTGAGGAAGTACAGTTCCCGCTCAGCCCAGTCAAAACTGTTCGCTGCTCTGGCACCCCAATGGTGGAACAAACTCCCTCACGACGCCAGGTCAGCGGAGTCAATCACCACCTTCCGGAGACACCTGAAACCCCACCTCTTTAAGGAATACCTAGGATAGGATAAAGTAATCCTTCTAACCCCCCCCCCCCCCCCCCCTTAAAAGAGTTAGATGCACTATTGTAAAGTGGTTGTTCCACTGGATATCATAAGGTGAATGCACCAATTTGTAAGTCGCTCTGGATAAGAGCGTCTGCTAAATGACTTAAATGTAAATGTAATGTAATGAAAAATCTCAATGTAGCCTATAGATATGATTTTCACAAGAATTATACATTATGCGTCAACCTACGCTCACTACCACCGTCACCATTGTCACACTACTACAACACATCTACGTACTAGCGTGGGACAACTACCTAGAGAGCGCCAAAGAAAAATCCTGATTTTCTTAAGTATTACCCTTCTCTTTCCAACACAAACTGAAGAGATGAAATCAGAATTTCATAAAAAATATAAAAAAGATGAATTAGACAATTTCATAAAAACAAAACACATTTCTTACAAATCTATAAGGCTTTCACGGTTCCCCACTGTTAGACTCGATTCAACCACTCTATCCATTCTCAAACATGAAACATGTGCAGTTAATAAACATTTTCCATTGAATGACAAATATGCACTAAACACTAAATGACCCAAAGCTTTTAGACTGGATAATTTAAAAAAATGAAATGTACATTCAGTGCTCCATAGAGAGTAACCGAAGTCTTGGGGCTTTGTAACAGTTCTAGGAAAAAGTAATGCTTTCCTACTGAATTCACTTCAGTGAATTGTGTGTGTGTTTGTGTGTGCAAGCATGCACGAGTGCGTGCAAGTGTGTGTGTGTGTGTGTGTGTGTTGGCACGAGTTTGAGTAGGTGCGTGTACATAGTCATGCTTCCGCAGTTAGTGACGTTTCCGCAGGTAGTGACGCTTCCGCAGGTAGTGACGCTTCCGCAGGTAGTGACGCTTCCGCAGGTAGTGACGCTTCCGCAGGTAGTGACGCTTCCGCAGGTAGTGACGCTTCCGCAGGTAGTTCCCTCCTCTTTATTACACTGCTATTGCACTTCTTCACTGCCTCTCGGTGTGCCAATCTCTGAGGTCAGGGGTCATTTCCCTATGGTGTCACTTACTGCATCTCAAACCCTGCTGCCTGAACCCCAGCCAACACTATCTGGGCTGAGTGCTGCATGCTAAACAGGACATCAAATCCCTGCTGCCAAAACCCCAGCCAGCCCCATCTGGGCTAAGTGCTCCATGCGAAACAGTACAACTTCTGGAGGAAGACAAGTCACACACACACACACACACACACAGAGAGGATGAGAGGTCATCCACCCTTCCCTTTCCGATCCGTTTATCATTTATCATTCCAATAAGACACTGATTGAACTCAGTCTGAAAATACACTCACTTCAAAGTTATCCGCCCGCTCTGCCCAGATAGAACACAGCTACAGTACATTGGGTACAGACTTTGAAGTGAGTGAGTCTGAAGTTAAATCCTCATACACAACTGTATCTTCTGGGTTTTTGCATTGTGAAGTACAAGATACAGAGGCAGAAGCTGTGTAGCACATTCACAATCACCCAGACCCAAGAGACCCCTTCCGAGCTCTAACATTCAAACATACTGTTTGTTCAGGCTTAATTTTAGCTGGGTTCTTTGTTTATTTGTTCCGTGTCCAATGGGGCACAACATTGGAATGAATCGCACACTCACTCCATTTCCTCCAAAGCCATTCTATTAATTTGGGTTTTCCTTAGACATTGTGTTGAGGAGACTCCACCAGTCTATAGCTCAGAGGGAAGCCGGTGAGTGAACACACTTGATAAGATGGAGGACATGCAAACAGCAGCCCCTTTTCTGAGAGAAATAACAATAAACAAGAAAACTGTCTGAAGTTCTGATCTCAAGTGATAGACAGGAGTAAGACATACTACGAGGCTATATCTAGGGGTTTTGGTAACCGTGGGGTTTGGGGTTGAGCGTGCATTGATGGACAAAGAGTCTTTTCTTCACCCTCTCTGCGTCCGCTTTCTCGGCCCGGGCCCCTTTCAGCAGGTCCTGGGAGTTCTGGTGGATTTCCACCGCGGTCAGCAATTCCTCCAGGCTCTGGTTGTTCTGCATGCTCGCCGCCTTCTTCATCTCGGAGGGGAGGGCCCGAAGGTACCGATCCAGGACGACCTTAATTGTTATAGAGAGGGACGGTACGTTGGTCAGTAGCCAGCCGTTGGTAAGGCGCATCAGGTTGCTCATCTGAGAGCGGTGGGAGATGGTGGAGTCAAAGGCCCAGTCTTGGACCAGTAGTGCATGGCGTGTGAGGCTGAATCCTTACCGGCTCAGGATCTCACATTTGAGTCCTTCATAATTCGCTGCCTGGTCGGTGTTCAAGTCAAAGTAGGTATTCTGGGCCTGCCCGGAGAGGTAGGGTGCCACTTAGGCTTGGGCCATCCTTCCCTCTGCGCCATCCTCTCAAAGGTACACAAATACATCTCCACGTCATATTTCTCCATTAGCTTGACCAGAAACTGATTTGGGCTAGACTCCTGAGCCATGTCACCCTTCAGCTGGGCTACCTCCGCTACCAGTCTGAGGTTTTGTTAGCGCTGCTCCTCCAGCGCTAGGTCCTGGAGAGCCTGTTGCTTCTGCTGGCTGAGGAAAAATTGAGCAAACAGTTCCTCCATGGTAATCTCTGTACACATTCGACCCCATGGCACCCAAAGCTACTGAGTTGCCCGCATTCTCCACCATATGTGCTAAACCGTGGGGTGTTGGGTTGAGCATGCAGAGATGTACAGAGGTAGGGAGGTTCTAGTCAGAAAAAACAACTTTACTAGGCAACAAAATAAACATAACAACAAAATAACTTTGGGTTGGCTCGGTCCTTCTTATATTTGGCTCCGTGTCCCCGGGAGCTTCGTTCCTCTCTGTAGGCTCTCTTGCCTCTCCCTTTATCTTACTCGCGGTGTGCCACAATGCTCCCTTCATGTGGCCTGCACGGCTGGTTGGCACTCTCCCCTAATTACCTCTACTTGGGGCCAACAGCGTCCGGGTGCAAACCCCGTGTACTTCCAGCAGAGGGAGCCAGATGGGCTCATACCTCCCATCTATCACCAACCTTCGGGGAAGACCTCCTGGGATACCACAGGGTATTTGTGATATCCGGTGACTAAGGTGATGAGAAAATTGAAGGACTCAAAGATCTACACCACACGTTTCAAACGTTTTCCACAGAGGGACGAGTGTTTGCGAGATATCCTGTTGGGGATGGGGGCGCTGTTTAGACTATTTAGGCTAATTTTTTAAACGGCTTCCCACAAAATCCTTGATCGTACAATATGCATATTATTATTATTATTGGATAGAAAACAGTCTATAGTTTCTATAGGAGTTGAAATTTTGTCTCTAAGTGGAACAGAGCCCATTCTACAGCAATTTCCCTGACATGGAGTCAGATTTGAGAAATGTTGGCCACTCTTCTGAAGTCAGTTATAAGGGCACTGTCGTTGCTATGACTATACGGACACTTCTTACGTCTTCCCCTGGATGCCTTTACGTGATGACGATTCCAACGGGGTCGATTGCGCGTTCACAGGCCCTACAAATGAAAAAACCCTGAAGCTAGTCATTCTTTGGGAGCTGCGTCATGAGCCTAGAGGACACCGGCGCGCACCTGTTCCAAGCGTTAGTTTAGCCTGTTATATTTCTCCGGTCATCTTTTCACTCGTTATAGGAGTTAAAAACATCATAAGGTAGTTAATTTAAAGCGTTTTATAGCAATTTATATCCGTTTAGTGCGATTTTGGGACATTTATTTTTGCAACGATGTGAAAAGTTGGGCACGCTTTTCAGTTCATCCCGAACGCAGTTGACATTTCCACATGGCAAGAGGACAGCTTTCCACCAAAAGACGATTTCTCCCAAGAAAGGATCCTTTGCCCAAGATACTGATGGAAGAACAGCTCAAGGTAGGACATTTTTATTATGATAAATCGTGTTTCTGTCGAAACATTTTAGTGGCTTAGGACGCCATGTTTTTTGACGTAGCTTCGCTTGGCGCAAACTGTATTGAAAAGTAAGGATAAATTAAAAAATGTAATAACGCAATTGTATTAAGAATTAAATTGTCTATCAATCCCTGTCCACCCTATATTTTTTAGTCACGTTTATGAGTATTTATGTATAAGAGTAGATCACTGTCTAAGTGGCGCAAGGACTTTTTCTTTACCAGATTGTCTACATTTCACATTGTCTAACCATGATTTTGGTGGCTAAATATAAACATTTTCGATCAAACTGTATATGCATGTTGTAATGTGATGTTACAGGAGTGTCATCGGAAGAATTCTGAGAAGGTTAGTGAAAAAATTAATATCTTTTGGCGATGTTGACTTTTATCGCTCACTTTGGCTAGAATCAATGCTGGGCTGCTAATTGCTATGTGCTAAGCTAATATAACGATTTATTGTGTTTTCGCTGTAAGACACTTAGAAAATCTGAAATATTGTCTGTATTCACAGGATCTGTGTCTTTCGATTCGTGTATGCTGTGTATTTTTACGAAATGTTTGATGATTAGTAGTTAGGTAAACACGTTGCTCATTGTAATTATTCTAGTCCATTTGTGATGGTGGGTGCAATTGTAAACTATGCCATCTACCTGAAATATGCACTTTTTTCTAACAAAACCTATCCCATACCATAAATATGTTATCAGACTGTCATCTAATGAGTTTTTTTGTTGGTTAGGGGCTATAAATATCTTAGTTTAGCCGAATTGGTGATGGCTACTGGTGTTGGTGGACAAATAAAAGATGGTGGATTATGCTAATGTGTTTTTAGGTAATAGATGTACATCTTTACATATTGTGTCTTCCCTGTAAAACATTTTAAAAATCGGAAATGTTGACTGGATTCACAAGATCTGTGTCTTTCATTAGCTGTATTGGACTTTAATGTGTGAAAGTTAAATATTTTAAAAAAATATTTTTTTTGAATTTCGCGGCACTGGTTTTTCAGTGGGGGGGGGGGGGGGGGGGGTGTGCCGCTAGCGCCACGCTGATCCTAGACAGGTTAACACAGTTTAGAGTTTCTTTTTGTTTTGAACGTGGCAGAAGTCATGCTGGATTGAGAGCATGGCCAATGTATTCAACTTTTTCTGGCCCATGGTGTTGCATGTGAATGTTTATCCTTTTAAGTTTGTAAAAGAGACCCTTAAACCCAGACTTGGACAACACACCCTCTCCACTGAATAGCAGGCTAGTGATTGCTTTGCAATGATTCCAGTTAGCCACTGATTCCTTCCAAACCATTCATTGTTGAATTTCCGATTTCCAACTTGTTGTGGAATGTTTATGTCCAATGGGCGATGAGCACCGTTGTATCTATAATTTATCTTCATACGAGAAGGTTTGAAAAGGATTTGCCAGTAGATTGTCGACTTGATTAATGATGACTGCTTGTCTAGCTTGCTAGCTAAGATTTTGAAAGTATGATGTTGACATGATCAGTCCAATCAAATCTACGATAGATATAATGTGATTTTATGTAATTGTATCTGTGGGTAATGACCTTGAGCCTTCTTGGATGGGCACTTCTAATCTAAATCTATGGCAGAACCCAAGGGGCTAGAATTTTCAAGCACTCCCCGTAGATTTGGCGGCGACGGAGTGTCCCCGTGAGTGACAGAACACTGAGCCAATCATGGCGCAACTAGAGAACATTACCAACCCTTACGCTCCATATTTTCTGCTGGTTGCCCCACCACCACATAAAGCAGTGAGCTAGGCTGAAACATCTGCATTTGGGAGCTACCTTACTCAGGAAAGCAAAAAAGAGACAAGCAAATGTATTAAATATATATATTTTTTATATATTTGCAAACTGATATGTGACAGGTATTAATGCCAAAATAACATGCAAAACAGTCAACACCTTTATATATATTATATACACTGCTCAAAAAAATAAAGGGAACACTTAAACAACACAATGTAACTCCAAGTCAATCACACTTCTGTGAAATCAAACTGTCCACTTAGGAAGCAACACAGATTGACAATACATTTCACATGCTGTTGTGCAAATGGAATAGACAAAAGGTGGACATTATTAGCAAGACACCCCCAATAAAGGAGTGATTCTGCAGGTGGTGACCACAGACCACTTCTCAGTTCCTATGCTTCCTGGCTGATGTTTTGGTCACTTTTGAATGCTGGCGGTGCTCTCACTCTAGTGGTAGCATGATACTGAGTCTACAACCCACACAAGTGGCTCAGGTAGTGCAGCTCATCCAGGATGGCACATCAATGCGAGCTGTGGCAAGAAGGTTTGCTGTGTCTGTCAGCGTAGTGTGCAGAGCATGGAGGCGCTACCAGGAGACAGGCCAGTACATCAGGAGACGTGTAGGAGGCCGTAGTAGGGCAACAACCCAGCAGCAGGACCGATACCTCCGCTTTTGTGCAAGGAGTAGCACTGCCAGAGCCCTGCAAAATGACCTCCAGCGGGCCACAAATGTGCATGTGTCTGCTCAAATGGTCAGAAACAGACTCCATGAGGGTGGTATGAGGGCCCGACGTCCACAGGTCGGGGTTGTGCTTACAGCCCAACACCGTGCAGGACGTTTGGCATTTGCCAGAGAACACCAAGATTGGCAAATCCGCCACTGGCGCCCTGTGCTCTTCACAGATGAAAGCAGGTTCACACTGAGCACATGAGCACATGTGACAGACGTGACAGAGTCTGGAGACGCAGTGGAGAACGTTCTGCTGCCTGCAACATCCTCCAGCATGACCGGTTTGGCGGTGGGTCAGTCATGCTGTTGGGTGGCATTTCTTTGTGGGGCCGCACAGCCCTCCATGTGCTCGCCAGAGGTAGCCTGACTGCCATTAGGTACCGAGATGAGATCCTCAGAGCCCTTGTGAGACCATATGCTGACACATGCACATTTGTGGCCTGCTGGAGGTCATTTTGCAGGGCTCTGGCAGTGCTACTCCTTGCACAAAGGCGGAGGTAGCGGTCCTGCTGCTGGGTTGTTGCACTCCTACGGCCTCCTCCACGTCTCCTGATGTACTGGCCTGTCTCCTGGTAGCGCCTCCATGCTCTGGACACTACGCTGACAGACACAGCAAACCTTCTTGCCACAGCTCGCATTGATGTGCCATCCTGGATGAGCTGCAAACCCCTGAGCCACTTGTGTGGGTTGTAGACTCCGGCTCATGCTACCACTAGAGTGAGAGCACCGCCAGCATTCAAAAGTGACCAAAACATCAGCCAGGAAGCATAGGAACTGAGATGTGGTCTGTGGTCACCACCTGCAAAATCACTCCTTTATTGGGGGTGTCTTGCTAATTGCCTATAATTTCCACCTTTTGTCTATTCCATTTGCACAACAGCATGTGAAATTTATTGTCAATCAGTGTTGCTTCCTAAGTGGACAGTTTGATTTCACAGAAGTGTGATTGACTTGGAGTTACATTGTGATGTTTAAGTGTTCCCTTTATTTTTTGAGCAGTGTATATATATCCTTCACTGTTCAAAAGTTTGGGGTCACATAGCAATGTCCTTGTTTTTGAAAGAAAACCCATTTGCAGTTCTGTTAGCACAGCTGAAAACTGGTGTTCTGCTTGAAATAAATCACAGACACTGTCACCAGCAAAGCACCCCCACACAAGAACACCTCCTCCTCCATGCTTTACGGTGGGAAATACACATGTGGAGATCATCAGTTCACCCACACCGCGTCTCAAAAAGACAGCGGTTGGAACCAAAAATCTCCAATTTGGACTCCAGACCAAAGGACAGATTTCCACCGGTCTAATCTACATTGCTCATGTTTCTTGGCCCAAGCAAGTCTCTTATTCTTATTGGTGTCCTTTAGTAGTGGTTTCTTTGCAGCAATTCAACCATGAAGGCCTGATTCACTCTGTCACTGAGTCTCCTCTGAACAGATGTTGAGATGTGTCTGTTACTTGAACTCTGTGAAGCATTTATTTGGGCTGTAATTTCTGAGGTTGGTAACTCTAATGAACTTATCCTCTGCAGCAGAGGTAACTCTGGGTCTTCCATTCCTGTGGCGGTCCTCATGAGAGCCGGTTTCATCACAGCGTTTGATGGTTTTTGCGACTGCACTTCAAGAAACTTTCAAAGTTATTGAAATGTTCCGTATTGACTGACCTTCATGTTTTAAAGTTATGATGGACTGTCGTTTCCCTTTGCTTATTTGAGCTGTTCTTGCCATAAAATGGACTTGGTCTTGAACCAAATAGGGCTATCTTCTGTATACCCCCTACCTTGTCACAACACAACTGATAGGCTTAAATGCATTAAGGAAAGAAATTCCACAAATTTGAAGAATCTCAAATACCAAGAGTGTGCAAAGCTGTCATCAAGGCAAAGGGTGGCTATTTGAAGAATCTCAAATATAAAATACATTTTGATTAACTACTACATGATCCCATATGTGTTATTTAATAGTTTTGATGTCTTCACTATTATTCTACAATGTAGAAAACCGTAAAAATAAAGAAAAACCCTTGAATGAGTAGGTGTTCAAAATGTTTTGACCGGTAGTGTACATTCAAGGGTTTTTCTTTATTTTTTAAACTATTTTCTACATTGTAGAAAACAATGGTGTACATATTGATGCATGTGGGGACAGAAGACTGAGGTAGGGAGAGATTGAATATGTCCGTAAACACTCCAGCCAGCTGGTCTGCGCATACTCTGAGGATGCGGCTAGAGATGCCGTCTGGGCAAGCAGCCGTGCGAGGATTAACACGCTTAAATGTCTTAGTCATGTCGGCCATGGAGAAGCAGGGCCCACAGTCCTTGGTAGCGGGCCGCGTCGGTGGCACTGTGTTATTCTCAAAGTGGGCGAAGAAGGTGTTTAGCTTGTCCGGAAGGAAGATGTTGGTGTCCGTGACGTGGCTGTTTTTCGCTTTGTCCGTGATTGTCTGTAGATCCTGCCACATGCGTCTCGTGCCTGAGCCATTGAATTGCGACTTCACATTGTCTCTATACTGACTGGTTGCCTGTTTGATTGCCTTACGGAGGTAATACCTACACTGTTTGTATTCGACAATATTCCCAGTGCTCTTGCCATGGTTCGTGCTTTCAGTTTTGCGCAAATGCTGCCATCTATCCACGGTTTCTGATTAGGGTAGGTTTGAATAGTCACAGTGGGTACAAAATCTCCTATACACTTCCTAAACTCAGTCACTGTATCAGTTTATTCGTAAATTGTATTCTCAGAGGGTACCCAGAACATATCCCAGTCCGCGTAATCAAAACAAACTTGAAGCGTGGATTCCGATTTGTCAGGCCAGCGTTGAATAGTCCTTAGCATGGGTACTTCCTGTTTGAGTTTCTGCTTATAGGAAGGGAGTAGCAAAATGGAGTTGTGATCAGATTTGCCGAAGGGAGGGCAGTGGAGGGCCTTGTAGGCATCCTGGAAGTTGGAGTAGCAAGGTAGCAAGGTACAATAAATGCGGACTCAGGATATGTGGTTTCCAGTTCTCATAAAGTCCAGTGAAGTTCTTTGAGGGCCGTTGTGGTATCGGCTTGAGGTGGAATATACACGGCTGTGACTATAACAGAAGACAATTCTCTTGAGAGATAATACGGTCGGCATTTTATTGTGAGGTATTCTAGGAAATGACTTGAGTTTCTGTATGTTATTACAATCACACCATGAGTAGTTAATCATGAAACATACACCCACGCCCTTCTTCCCGGAGTTATTTCTTCCTGTCTGGGGGATCAACTGCGAACCCAACTGGCTGTACAGATTCAGACAGTATATCCCTCGGGAGCTATGTTTCCGTGAAACCAAGTATGTTACAAGCCCTGATGTCTCTCTGGAAGGAGATCCTTGCCCTGAGCTTGTCAACTTTATTATCCAGAGACTGAAAATCAGCGAGTAATATACGCAGAAGTATTGGGTGGTGTGCGTGCCTCCTGAGTCAGACTAGAAGTCCACTACGAATACCTCTTCTCCACCGGCGGTGTTTTGGATCAGCCTCTGGAATCAGTTCAATTGCCCTGGGGGATACAAAGAAAGGATCCGATTCGGGAAAGTCGTAATGCTGGTAATGCTGGTGAGTTACCACCGCTCTAATATCCAAAAGTTCTTCCCAGCTGTATGTAATAACACACAAAAATGATGGGCTAATAATGTAAGAAATAACACATAAAAAACAAAATACTGCAAAGTTGCTTAGGAGCTAGAAACACGGCTGCCCTATCTGTCGGCGCCATTTTCTTGAATGTGTCTGTTACTTGAATTCTGTGAAGCATTTATTTTGGCTGCAATCTGAGGTGCAGTTAACTCTAATGAACTTAACCACTACAGCAGAGGTAACCTTTCCGTTGGCGGTCCTCATGAGAGCCAGTCTCACCATAGCACTTGATGGTTTTTGTGAACGCACTTGAAGAAACTTTTCTTGAAATTTTCCGGATTGACTGACCTTCATGTCTTAAAGTAATGATGGACTGTCATTTCTCTTTGATTATTTGAGCTGTTCTTGCCATAACATGAACTTGGTATTTTACCAAATAGGGCTATCTTCTGTATACCACCCCTACCTTGTCACAACACAACTGATTGACTCAAACATATTAAGGAAAGAAATTCCACAAATGCACTTTTAACAAGGCACACCTGTTAATTGAAATGCATTCCAGGTGACTACCTCATGAAGCTGGTTTAGAGAATGCCAAGAGTGTGCAAAGATGTCATCAAGGCAAAGGATGGCTACTTTGAAGAATATCAAATATAATATATATTTTCATTTGTTTAACACGTTTTTGGTTACTACATAATTCCATGTGTTATTTCATAATTTTGATGTCTTAAAAAAAATAAAAAAAGTTAAAATAAAGAAAAACCCTGGAATATACAAATATATATATATATATATATATATATATATATATATATATATATATATATATATATATACAAAAATATATATATATGTTTGCTAAACAGGTGGGGCTCAAAACGCATGGCTTTTTTGTTGTTGCCCTGAATGACAGGTCTCCACTGAGCATTTTGTTGAACAATGTATAATATGCGTATCCCATACACAAGACAAATAAAAATGGAAACTACTGGATAAGTGTAAAGTTTATGAGGGTAAAGTCAAACTATACAAGTATATTGCGACAGGGCCATAGAGAGGCATGAGTGGGGATGATCCAAAATTATGTCATGTTTTATAAAGCTTGGTACTGGACCAGCAAAAAGTCTCACTCTGGTTTTTTATATTGTCATACTTTCTCTCTACATATTTTCCCAATGCAGGCAGGCAGGCATGCACACACACACACACCATGTATATTTCAAAAGAGAACAAATAACATATAACAACACTCAAGACACTCGAGTTTAAAGGTCCAATACTGCCACTTTTATCTCAATATCAAATCATTGCTGGGTAACAATTAAGTACATTACTGTGATTGTTTTGAATTAAAATGGTAAAATTTGGCTAGGAATGTCTGGGAGTGGTCTGAGTGGGAAGGGGAAAAACTGAAAACTAGCTGTTGTTGGAATAGAGGTTTGGAACCCTTTCTTATTGGTCTATTAACTAATTTACCACCTGGTGATGTCACCAAAGCTCCATCCCACCAAAACTGGGATTTCATGGGGTCTTTTCAAACACTTCTTACACTAAAAGGGCATTTTCATAATTGTCACAATATTATTCCAACCTCAGTGTGGAAAAATATATAAAACACAGAAAATCACATTTTTGACTGCACTGGGCCTTATTTTTTCCTTGTCACACGTGAGCCACAAAGTAAATGTATGCTATCCATTTTAACAGAAAGGAACAGCATACTTATCTTTGCTTTCTCTTCTCCTGCTGCCTTTCCTTCCTCCCCCTTAACCACCCACTACGCAGACAGATATCAAAGTGAGTTATACAGCCGTAATCAGCACCACGACAGGTAAAAGCAGGCACTATCCAACACAGCCATATGCACAACCGCTAATATCACAGCTTTCAATTAGAATGGCTGTATATCATCCATCTAGTGGCCTTTAATGGCCCGTTGGTCACAGAAAGATGTGAAGAGAAAAAAATACTGATTGTAATTATACAGGCTTTCAGAATCAAAAGTCATACCATGCCTGTATGGAAGAAAGGGGGGCAGGGAAGCTGTATAAGAGGGCTAGGCAACAGAGACAGACAGGGAAGGAAGGGCGGTTTTATATGATAAGCTTTATAAATACGGCCCTGACTGCCAGAGGGAAGGCTTTATAAGAACATGGCTAGGCTAGAGAGACAAACCTAGCTGGAAACAATTCCCAGGTCCATGAGACAGGGGATATAAAAGAAGCACAAAGTGCACCCCCCTTCCATTCCACTACTATGTATTGTACCTAGGATTCAAAACCAGGTCGCTGATTCAACATTGTAGACTGAATGGTACCACAAAGCTAAGTGCTTTAGGTACTGGAACGTTCACCGAGTTGACATGCTGGAAGTGTCTCTCCACTTCTGGCTCCTCCTGACTCAGTCTGAATGATTAATCACATTCCCACACCTGCCATCAGGGTGAGCATTTATCTGCATCGCAAAGGACAGCCACTGTATCCCTCTGTCTCGCTCTCTCACCGTATCGGTGGCTGTCTTTCCATCACTTTCTTCCTGCCTCCCTCTCAAATAAGAACCTTACATTCATCCACTGATCCACTCGGCATGAGGCCTACATGGTTATACTCATCCCGCTGTAGTAGCTCCTTACAGTAATCTCCTGTGCTCTAGGTTCAGAGCCTGTACTGATGCATCCTTGTCTTTTGTGATCAGTGTATTAGCCTCAAACCTCAACACCCTCTGTGTCCATGATCTAACCCCTACACCCCCTGTCCTCTGTGTCCATGATCTAACCCCTACACCCCCTGTCCTCTGTGTCCATGATCTAACCCCTACACCCCCTGTCCTCTGTGTCCATGATCTAACCCCTACACCCCCAGTCCTCTGTGTCCGTGATCTAACCCCTACACCCCCTGTCCTCTGTGTCCATGATCTAACCCCTACACCCCCTGTCCTCTGTGTCCATGATCTAACCCCTACACCCCCTGTCCTCTGTGTCCATGATCTAACCCCTACACCCCCTGTCCTCTGTGTCCATGATCTAACCCCTACACCCCCAGTCCTGTGTCCATGATCTAACCCCTACACCCCCTGTCCTCTGTTTCCATGATCTAACCCCTATACCCCCAGTCCTCTGTGTCCATGATCTAACCCCTACACCCCCTGTCCTCTGTGTCCATGATCTAACCCCTACACCCCCTGTCCTCTGTGTCCATGATCTAACCCCTACACCCCCTGTCCTCTGCGTCCATGATCTAACCCCTACACACCCTGTCCTCTGCGTCCATGATCTAACCCCTACACCCCCTGTCCTCTGTGTCCATGATCTAACCCCTACACCCCCCGTCCTCTGCGTCCATGATCTAACCCCTACACCCCCTGTCCTCTGCGTCCATGATCTAACCCCTACACCCCCTGTCCTCTGTTTCCATGATCTAACCCATACACCCCCTTTCCTCTGTGTCCATGATCTAACCCCTACACCCCCTGTCCTCTGCGTCCATGATCTAACCCCTACACCCCCTGTCCTCTGCGTTCATGATCTAACCCCTACACCCCCTGTCCTCTGCGTCCATGATCTAACCCCTACACCCCCAGCCCTCTGCGTCCATGATCTAACCCCTACACCCCCTGTCCCCTGTGTCCATGATCTAACCCCTACACACCCTGTCCTCTGTGTCCATGATCTAACCTCTATACCCCCTTTCCTCTGTGTCCATGATCTAACCCCTACACCCCCTGTCCGCTGTGTCCATGATCTAACCCCTACACCCCCAGTCCTGTGTCCATGATCTAACCCCTACACCCCCTGTCCTCTGTTTCCATGATCTAACCCATACACCCCCAGTCCTCTGTGTCCATGATCTAACCCCTACACCCCCTGTCCGCTGTGTCCATGATCTAACCCTTACACCCCCCGTACTCTGTGTCCATGATCTAACCCCTACACCCCCAGTCCTGTGTCCATGATCTAACCCCTACACCCCCTGTCCTCTGTTTCCATGATCTAACCCCTACACCCCCAGTCCTCTGTGTCCATGATCTAACCCCTACACCCCCTGTCCGCTGTGTCCATGATCTAACCCCTACACCCCCTGTCCTCTGCGTCCATGATCTAACCCCTACACCCCCTGTCCTCTGCGTCCATGATCTAACCCCTACACCCCCTGTCCTCTGCGTCCATGATCTAACCCCTACACCCCCTGTCCTCTGCGTCCATGATCTAACCCCTACACCCCCTGTCCGCTGTGTCCATGATCTAACCCCTACACCCCCTGTCCTCTGTGTCCATGATCTAACCCCTACACCCCCTGTCCTCTGTGTCCATGATCTAACCCCTACACCCCCTGTCCTCTGTGTCCATGATCTAACCCCTACAACCCCTGTCCCCATCTGATCTTACCTCCACGGGGAACCTCCTGCTGTTGATGCTGTGTTCCGACCCTGCTGATCCGTTACTCTGACCCCAGTGGAACTCTATCTTCTCCGCCTTGAAGCGTCCGGGTAGTCCTGCCCCCCGTACAAAATAGTCATCCTTCAGCAGAACAGCCACTGAGAGAGGGGTGAAAGAGTAAATACAAGTGAGTATTGGGGGTATTGGTAGAGAAATAGGTGTGACTCTCGCTCACAATTAAAAGCTGATGTCTTGTTTTTCCTCAATCAAAAATTCAAAGAACTTGGCTGTCAATAGCCGTCATCAGCTAGAGAGATAGATAGATAGAGATCCACTCCCTTAGATAGACGGCATGGGGAGGAGAGGTTAAAAGGCAGATACACGTAGAGGGCTAGGAGAGGAAAGAAAGCAGAGAAGAGGTACAGTCAGTATAAGGGATCAGTTGAGGAAAATGTCTTATGTCAATCTGTGATTTGCCTTTTCTCTTTGAACGTGCCTCTGTCCATTCTGATTATTGTCCAGATCTGTTATGACCGAGACCAATGGAAAATGCACTTTATATTCGACTTGACTTGTGTGCATACCAGTACATCCTGTTCAATTTCCTCCTAAATGAAAGTATTTTTCGGCTGAAGCCTATTTGAAGCTAGGGGACTCAGGGAGTTGGACACATAAGAGCCTTCTGCGCTGTCATCATTGGCCTTAAAGGTCTCTGATGACATGCTAATTCTCAGTTAAATAGGCTCCATTACTTCATAAGGCTTTGTTACTGTAGTTGAATTCTTCAACTAGAAACCCTCAGCTGAATGTGAACCTTTTGAACACTTACAGTGACAAATTGAGCTTTGCCCAGAGACTTAAGCCATCAATTAACCCCTGCAACCTCCAATAAACACACGCTTTGTCAAGTCAAGGAGATATGTGTTCCATCAAAGGGCTCGGGCTAGCTTGCTGGCTACAGCCTTCTCTGGGCATTCTACATTTCAATACATTATCAACCACAGTTGAATTACCCCAGCACCAATGGTTCACGACTTCATGCAAGAAGACTTGCACATTTCAGAGACAAAACATGTCTTTGCCGTTTGCTTTGAAAGTTAGTTAAAGCTAGTCTTGTTGAAGAATTCCCCCTTCAGGAGTTGGAGTTGTGAAACGTAATCATAAGTAAAGGCTTTGGCTGTGTGTGGTGTAAACACTGAAGCTGCATTTTTTGGCGTTTTCCCGGATGTCTACCCTCCTCCTATTCAGTCCTGCTGAGTTTGCCTGAGTCACGCAACATCTGGGCCTGTATTCACAAACAGTGAAGTGCTGATCTAGGATCAGCTATGCCTTTTAGATCATAATGAAAAATACTGTGTACACGGGAGTCGTGATCCTAAAACAACACGCCTACGCAGAGAAGCTTCATGAATAGAGGTACTGAAACTCCATTGTGTGAACAACTCTGACATTCCCCCTGTCTGTCTGTGGTGTGGTAGCTAAGTGAGTGTGCTCTGTGCATATTTAGATGAATCCATAACCCTTGAACATCTCTCCAGCTGACATCATTAGCCAGATTAGGCCCCTGATCCCCCTGTCTGTTAGGATTTAAGGGAGGATTTAACCTAGCCAGGCCCTCCAGATGAAATGCAGCTACAGCCAGGCTTCTTTTAATCACAAATCCAACAGAGGAGGAGAGGAGAGAGGGGTGAGGGGATGAGCATGAGAACAAACAAACCCACATTGATTATAAACACCACAGAGCAGGGGGAAGCAGCAGTGTCACGGGGGGAGGGAGGGAGAGCGAGAGAAGAGAGAGAGAGAGGTAGATGGACAGTATGAATGAGGGGTACAGAGAGAGTGAGACAGATTGTATTCAACCTTTATTTAACTAGGCACGTCAGTTAAGAACAAATTCTTATTTACAATGACGGCCTACCCCGGACGACGCTGGGCCAATTGTGCGCCGCCCTATGGGACTCAAGAAAAAGTGTGAGAACGTAGAGAGAGAAAGGGTGATGACACACGCAAAGTGTTAAGCGATAGACAGTAATACGATGTGTAGATGGGGACTTGCTGTGTGTAGCGGGCAGAGCTTCCGTGGAGAACTGAGAGGGGATCTGGGTGTACAAACGCAGGCTAGGGTTTGTTTAAGCTAAAGAGGTTCAGCACACAAGCTCCACCAAGCACACTGTAAACATACAGCCGCACAGCGGAAAACTGATCCCGCTTCTCTGGCTAGTGTCATGGACAACAGTCATACACACATGCATACACATGCAAAAACACACAGAGGAGAGGAGAGGCCGGCTTTTGGGACTTTGATTAGCCATGCTGCCCTCTCTGTGTTTTGGCAGTCGAGCTGAGCAGGGCAGGAATAAGATGCTAAGCCATAAAGACCTTGAATCACAGGCTGTGAAAGACGGGAAGTAAATCCTTGATCAATGCAAATGTCTCCAGTGCCAGCATTTCCTCATGAATTTGCTTAAGGCTTGCTTGACATTTGCCTGGGAAAGAAATGTTTAGCTGAAGACTTCTGGATGCTGGCCAATCAGCTGCAACTCAAAGCCAAAGTAGGTCAAGGCACCATGCAGGGAAATCGATTAGGATCAACTTTGAAGATCTAGTCCCTTTGTGGTTAATTACAATGTTGGCAGGATCATGCAAGGTGAAGTGTAGCGCTTTCCACTCACAGCCCTGTCAGCCTGTATACGGGTTGAAAGGAGTCAATGTGCTCTGAAAGCAGAGACATTGAGGTCAATAATAAATACCATTTTGATGTCATACAGGCAAACCGCACAACCGTGAGTCACGCACTTCACATGTCCCTACTTAAAAACACATGTAATTTACAGCATCAATGCTTACAATCGAGAATATTTGCTGCGGAACACATACTTGCATGACTCCATTCTATGTGCACCGAAGTTACAATCTGTTTGTCTGAAGTGGCCTTTTGAAAGCCTAACACTGTAAGATCGTATTTTATTACTTAGCTAGCCATGTTGGAAATACAATAAGCTTTCAGATAATGCCCACCTGATCCACGTTGAAATTACTTAGGAACTGTACACAGTTTGAAGAGGTCCCCCCCCCACTTGGAGACACCAGTTAGACACCTTACTCAAACTCTTGTAATTATTTGTTTCTTATCCTGCACCTACTAACTTCTGTATGAATATTCTGATGTTACTGAATGTATCCAGAGTATTTTTTGATTTTGTTATTGATAAATGCTGAGAAAAGTACAGTAAGTGTAAAATTCACGTAAAATCAACAATGTAATGTTTGGATACAGCCGTATGTCAGGTGAACTGTTGTGTCCTCACCTTTGATCTGATAATTACTCCCTAATCTCCAAAGTGTTATCCTTCAATTGCTACCACGGTCATGAATAGGCTTTTTATAGTTCTTCTGTTAGAAACATTTCAATTTGGCCCTATCAACATAGGCCAATTTCCATGAGTGTAAGGGCTTAACACTTTGTAAAGCCATAATTTGTAAGTCGCTCTGGATAAGAGCGTCTGCTAAATGACTTAAATGTAAATGTAAATAACCGAACGCTGAACCATCATATCAAATTGTATTGGTCACATACACGTGTTTAGCAGATGTTATTGCGGTTGTAGCGAAATGCTTGTGATCGAACGGTGTATTTATGTCTCCTCTCTGACTGATCTTTTTCTTCCATAACCCCCCCGCCCCACGTCTAGATCCTTACACATAGTATGAAGGAGCATTTGAGGATAGCGCCTCAGCCCACCATGCTGAAGAATTAAAAACCCAAGCCCGTTCTACTCCAATAGTTTTGGATGAGTGAAGGAATGCTGACCTGTCTTCTTACCGGAGCATTGAGCAAAGCACCCATCTTTGTCTCACCCTGCTACGGTAGGTAAAAAAAAACTGCTCTGTCTGAATGAATGAAGGCCCGCTGACCTGTCTTTCCTGTGTTCTTCATGGAGGTCTTGTTGGATGACTCGGCGTTGAACCCGTTGAGGGTCAGCTCCTGGCACTCCTGAGACACCTTGGCATCCTTGTCTGAGATGTCCACTGGTGATTGGTTCCTCTCCGCACACTCAGGGTATGAGGAGGCCCAGACCCCAGGACTGTGTGTCCCTGGAAGAAGAGAGGAGGGAGAGTCAGTTCTCAGCACTAAGATCTGGGCCTGTATTCAAAATGTACTCAGAGTAGGAGTGCTGATCTAGGTTCAGGTCCCCAACCCATCAGTGTCCATACAGTATCCTTTTTAATACAGTCTAATACAGTCATATTGATGTAAAAGGCTATTCTGATCCCAGATCAGCATTCCTACCCTGAGACCCTGGCTATGAAGATGTCACAGTCCCGATACCCATAATGTGCATGAAACCCATCGAAAATCCAGCTGGTTTTACTACTACACTGCCCAAATGGAGACATGAGAGTTAAAACGTTTCCCCCCACCTCTCACTTTGCATTGAGAGAGACGGTAGAACCAGTAGTGAAATCAACTTCCACCCTGCAGCACCTTCCCTGATCCACTGACTGCTCTTCTAATCCTCTCTCTCCCCCACAGCAGAGATCCTACTACAGAATAATCCACCATCGCAGACAGGGTTGCTCTTGATCTGTTCACCACTACAATGGGACCAATAGAACTACAGAAGACTGCAAGGACCACAGACAAAGGATCACAAGCAAAGGCAGACTCAAACACTTCTCTCGATTAACAAATCATTTATGAGCCCATTCCCTAAAGGTTAGAGTCAACATTTCAAGTGGTTCATTAAATAAAAATGTGACTTCCTTTTTACTACCACCCCCGGGGCCCTCCGGACCAGGGCTGGCTTTATGGCATGATGTGGGATATATATATATATATATATATATATATATAAATATATTTAAATCGGACACAGTTGTCTGTTCCTCAATAGACGTTCTCCTGGATGACATGAATATTACAGATTTAAAATATCCTACTGCTTCGGCCAGGTCTTAGTCGGACTCCCCACAAACACATGCAGGCAGGTATGCATGCACAAACACACATATACACGCCAGACCTGGGTTCAAATACTATTTAAAATATCTCAATTACTTTCACATACATTCAAAGTAAGTATTCAGATATATTTTATTTGAAAAGACAAGTAGTTACATTTTTTTATGTTTTTGGAAATACACTTGTAAATTATTTGAAAATACTCAAATACACTGAGTCAAATACACATCCATGCATTTAACCCAGAAATGTTCAAATAGTATTTGAATTAAGTATTTGAAAATACTCTGAAATACAATTTGTTAGACAATTTTTTTGGGCTGTGCATTTTAAACACCAGATAGTTAAATACACATGTACAGTATTTGAACCCAGGTCTGACGCACGCACGCACGCACGCACGCACGCACGCACGCACGCACGCACGCACGCACGCACGCACGCACGCACGCACGCACGCACGCACGCACGCACGCACGCACGCACGCACGCACGCACGCACGCACGCACGCACGCACGCACGCACGCACGCACGCACGCACGCACGCACGCACGCACGCACGCACGCACGCACGCACGCACGCACGCACGCACGCACGCACGCACGCACGCACGCACGCACGCACGCACGCACGCACGCACGCACGCACGCACGCACGCACGCACGCACGCACGCACGCACGCACGCACGCACGCACGCACACACACACACACACACACACACACACACACACACACACACACACACACACACACACACACACACAGACAGACAGACAGACAGACAGACAGACACACACACACACTAACTGAGGAGCAATTCACAGCAGTAATGCATTTTTTCAGATTAATTAGTTACCAGTTTCCAGGGCCTTAAATGTACTTTTTGGTCCACAAGCCACTGTAGCATTAATTTAGCTATATATATGATTATACTTGACTATTTTTATTCACAAATGCAAATGAAAGGCTCACAATTTGGAGCCTCGAACACCTGCCAACGTGGCTGGTGAAATAGACATCGTACCTGCCAAAGACAAAATCTACCCGCCAAATTTTAGGCCCGGCCAGTTTGATGCTGAAGCAGTAAAATAGACCCAAGTGCTACAGATTTGTCCACTGAGTTAAATTTGGATGAATCGTCTTCTCCCCATTCCACACACCGCCTGGAAGTGTGTATTTATTGGCCAGGTCTGGATTCCATGGAAGGGCTGGCGCTAAGTATCTGGGCTGTGCTTCTCACTAATGGCTGCATCAGCAAGCTGGAGTGAAGTCATCAGTCATCGCCTTGTGTCCGTCTGTACCAGTGCCACTCTGATATCTCACACCGTTAAAGAACAGTGTGCACGTGGGGATGTGTGAAACTTACTCCTCAACCTGAAGTGTCCCTACGTGCGCCAGCGAATAGCTAACTATACGTGTGGCGCGACTGGTAAGACACTTCAGGAGGGCGGTCACGTTCATATCCCAATACAGAAACAGCAAGTATTTACAATAAGTATTTGAGTAGTTAACATCTCCTCGCACTTCAGCCATAGTAATAACAGAAGATGGCCGCTTGCCACTCAACAGGATACTGTTCATATACAGTAGAGAGAGAAAGCCAGCTCCGAGGAAATGTAATGTATTTTCTACTTTTGTAAATAAAACCCTGGCTGTCTCGGTTTGACATATTCCTCTCTCTGCCCTGATCCAGTTAAATATATGAGGTGGAACCACAAATCTAATCCTCTATGAACATATTCTGTTTTCTTCGAAATAACAAACAACCTAATTCCATGCAAACCCATGTTTTCAGGAAGGCAAATAATATAACCACCCCAGATATAAACAAATGAACGACAAAAAGCAATAAAACAATAAGCTCTGAGAGAAAATGCGCCAAAGAAACACAATTACACACATTCAAAATGTAAACGTTTTCTGCTTTCCGGAGCTGTTGCCTTCAGTTCACCTTTCTGGAAAGCAATCCCTTATGAAAAGCTAGCTCAGAGCTTTCCACGTCTATTATTTGTTGGCAACTTATTTTTTAAATAACCTTCTGTAGCTTTATGAAAACAGTTCTGCCCGTAGCCTCAAATCCTGATGCCCCGCCTCATAGACAACAACAACATACATAGTCATCATCGGTGGTGTAAAGTACTTTAGTCAAAATACTTCCCTTTAAAAATAGTCCCTTTCAGTATATGTGCTTTTGTATTTATATTGCTGACAACTTTTACTTTTACTTCACTACATTCCTAAAGAAAATAATGTACTTTTTACTTCATAAATGTTCCCTGACACCCAAAAGTACTATTTACATTTTGAATGCATAGCAGGACAGGAAAATGGCCCAATTTACACACTTATCAAGAGAACATTCCTGGTCATCCCTACTGTCTCTGGTTTACTTAATATAGGGAATTTGCAATGATTTACACTTTTACTTTTGATACTTGAGAATATTTTATTAATTACATAAACTTTTTATACTGAAGTATATTTAAAACCAAATAGTTTTACACAATTAGTATTTTACTGGGTTACTTGAGTTATTTTCTATTAAGGTATCTTTACTTTTACTCAAGTAGAACAATTGAGTACTTTTTTCCACCACTGGTTATCATCAAATGTTGCAGTATGTTTATGTATCCAACCTCGATCCTACCTAATAATTACATTTATTTTTTCCAACCTCATCTTTACAGAAAGGTAAGACTAATGTTGAGAGCTTTTTTTGTATAAAATTGTATTTTGCATGCATCAGTTCAATGTATTTATTTTTCCCCACTGAATGCAATTTCTTCCCCAGCATGGCAATTAAACAACAACATGATTAAACAATGGGTAAATATATGTTTTCATTACAAGCTACAAAGCTTTTTATTTACCCATATACACAACAGAAATCTAGGCTTTTTGTTTAATTAATAAACGTTGAATATTAGTGTACAGTTCCAGTCAAAAGCTTGGACACACCTACTCATTCCAGGGGTTTTCTTTAATTGAACTATTTTCTACATTGTAAAATAATAGTGAAGACATCAAAACTATGAAATAACACATATGGAATCATGTAGTAACCGAAAAAGTGACAACTTTGCACACTCGTGATATTCTCTCAACCAGCTTCACAAGGTAGTCACATGGAATGCATTTCAATTAACAGGTGTGCCTTGTTAAATGTTAATTTGTGGAATTTATTTCCTTCTTAATGCGTTTGAGCCGAACAGTTGTGTTGTGACAAGGTAAGACCTGATGGTGTGGGGGTGCTTTTCTGGTAACACTGTTGCATGGCTACCACAGCATTCTGCAGCGATACGCCATCCCATCTGCTTTGCGCTTAGTGGGACTATCATTTATTTTTCAACAGGACAATGACCCAACAGACCTCCAGGCTGTGTAAGGGATTTTTTTGGTTACTACATGATTCCATGTGTTATTTCATAGTTTTGATGTCTTCACTATTATTGTACAATGTAGAAAATAGCAAAAATAAATAAAAACCCTTGAATGAGTAGGTGTGTCCAAACATTTAACTGGTACTGTATTTATTTGCTTCTTATTTGCTTATCTATTTTTGCTGATAACTGCATATAATACTATACGTTCTTCCAGTCCCTCTGCTTTCTTATGAGGCTGTCTGGCCTTTCCAATCCGCAGGAGTTTGACTCAACTTCATCTGTCAGCAGGAAGCCCCTGCCAGCCCCTGCCACTATCCCCATGTCATCCCAGATCAGCTGGGCCCAGGTCAGTGACATAGAGCCAAACACTGTGAGCTCAGTTTAGCCACAAACACTTACCCAGGATGAGAAGCCGATCGGCATCGGATGACTGAACACTGTGTGTGTCAGCCAGACATGCACACACATGCACACACACACCATGCACACAGTGCACACGGATGGATCCATGTCAGCAAGACTGGGGATTGGTGGGAGGGATAGGTTGGACAGTCACACCAGAGAAAATATACTGGCCTCGTGAACAATGTGGACAAAGACGGATGATGTGTCCCGTTGGCCTGAGTGACAGAAATGTTATGGAACGTTAACGACATAGTAGACATTGTAGCTGGTCTTGCATAGCCAGACACCATCATCCCATGGTCGAGGAAAAGCCTGGAAATCCGAGCAAGGATTTTAGTCTAGCATGCATGATTTACTTCACTCACATGAAACAGCCAAACAATGGGTGATAGAGTACATGCCCTGGTAGAAGGAGAAAGGAATAGGCCATGTCTTTTCAGGAGTGGCTTTTCCACACCTCACTAACCAGAGCCATTGTCCTACTCTGCACATTTCCCTTGTCCTACTTAACACTGTAGACAGATAATGGAACTCCGTGAGCTAAAAAGGAAAAGTCTAATTCTGGTGAAACATCAAAGAATTTCTCCATTACGTTGGTTAAAGAGGGAGGGACATGTTAAATGAACTCGAAGAGGGGAAAAAAGAGGCAACGAGGCGCGTCTGAATGTGAAGATCCTGTTAAACAGTACAATGCCGTTGGCTGAATCGACATGTATTCTTCTCTCACAAGAAAGACGGTAGCTAGCAATGTCAGGATGAAACCACTGTTTGTTGAGAGTTGTTGTATTATTCTCTGGTTTATGCCTCAAAGGGAAGAACAGCTTCAAGGCTGTGTGTGTGTGTGTGTGTGTGTGTGTGTGTGTGTGTGTGTGTGTGTGTGTGTGTGTGTGTGTGTGTGTGTGTGTGTGTGTGTGTGTGTGTGTGTGTGTGTGTGTGTGTGTGTGTGTATGTATGTGTGTGTTACAGTTGAGGGTGACTCACTCTCTTCCCTGCATGTCTGTTTGCCAAACACTCGTCTTTGGTAGAACTGACTGGAAGGAAGTACAAGGCCTAAAATATTACTCCCGCTACCTGACATTTATATTTGCTCACTGTTTCTCAAATGGCTGAAATATATTTTGACGCATTTTTTCTTAAAAATACAAAAACGTATCAGTTGAAGTACGTTCTTTCACCATGTCCTAGAAAGAGCTAAACACAAACCCAGATTGACAAACCTCCAATAGTCCCAGTCGGTATTAGATAGAACGTCTCAGGCCTGCCTGCCTTTGGGGAAAACGACCTGTGCTTACCTACAGTAGGTTACGCCATTGGCTCACAGCAAAAACGTGACATTTAAAAAAAGGCGCGTCTAAAGGGAAAAGGACTTGTGTACCGAGGCCGTCTCAATCCTCCGCATGACTAGCGAGCTGATAAAAAATATATAGTTATTTTGGGGAGAACAGGGACACGAGAAAGAAAGACGTAACGTGGGTTGATCGGGGCGCCGGTTATCAATCGTCGATAAACAAACCTTACTCTGCGTGGCGGCCGATCGGCACGGCTGTGCTGTGATTGGGTGAGAGACGGTAGGACCTTCATAAAGCAAGGACTTCCTTACAGGATACTAGGCAAAGGTTTTGAATAGGAATATGTGGTGGTGGAGGTGTTGTTGAGAGGAGGGCTGCTAGAGGTAGTGAACTACTATAATCCTTGTCAGATATTGGACCTGGAAGTGCTGGAGAGGGTGGAGGGCCAGGATAGAAGTAAGGTATTGTGGTGTGGTGATTTTAATAACGGATGGATGGAAATGGCCAAGTGATGGAAAATCTGATAGAAATTATCTGGTGTGCCTGAATGATGGCCGAGGGACCAGGATTGATGTAGCCACAAGGAAAGAGTCTGCCTTGGACCTCAATCTGGTATCTAGTGCGATGGCAGAAATCTGTGAGTGGGAGGTATGGGAGGAGTTGACAGAGGGAGTGATCATTACCCCATAGTCTGCACAATAGGTCAGAGGGTTGAGGAGGCATCAGTGGATTGAGTAGGTAGATGGGTGTTTGGAAGGGCAAAATGGGATCAGTTTCAGGAGCTGAGTGAGCAGGTGATGGCTCGGGTGGATATGAGAGGGGATGTGGATAGTATGAATAACTGGGTGAGAACAGCTTTAGTGGGGGCAGCTACTGAGGCTATACCTAAGAGTTCACATAGGAGGAGGAAAGCAGTACCATGGTGGAAAGAGGAGTGTGGGACAATAGTGAGGAGTACGAAAATGGCATTTAGAGTACTGAAAAGGAACATGGCATTTAGAGAACTGAAAAGGAACAGGGCATTTAGAGTACTGAAAAGGAACAGGGCATTTGGAGTACTGAAAAGGAACATGGCATTTAGAGTACTGAAAAGGAACAGGGCATTTAGAGTACTGAAAAGGAACAGGGCATTTGGAGTACTGAAAAGGAACAGGGCATTTAGAGTACTGAAAAGGAACATGGCATTTAGAGTACTGAAAAAGAACATGGCATTTAGAGTACTGAAAAGGAACAGGGCATTTAGAGTACTGAAAAGGAACAGGGCATTTGGAGTACTGAAAAGGAACAGGGCATTTAGAGTACTGAAAAGGAACATGGCATTTAGAGTACTGAAAAGGAACAGGGCATTTAGAGTACTGAAAAGGAACAGAGCATTTAGAGTACTGAAAAGGAACATGGCATTTAGAGTACTGAAAAGGAACATGGCATTTAGAGTACTGAAAAGGAACAGGGCATTTAGAGTACTGAAAAGGAACATGGCATTTAGAGTACTGAAAAGGAACATGGCATTTAGAGTACTGAAAAGGAACAGGGCATTTAGAGTACTGAAAAGGAACATGGCATTTAGAGTACTGAAAAGGAACATGGCATTTAGAGTACTGAAAAGGAACATGGCATTTAGAGTACTGAAAAGGAACATGGCATTTCGAGTACTGAAAAGGAACAGGGCATTTAGAGTGCTGAAAAGGAACAGGGCATTTAGAGTACTGAAAAGGAACAGGGCATTTAGAATACTGAAAAGGAACAGGGCATTTAGAGTACTGAAAAGGAACAGGGCATTTAGAGTACTGAAAACTTCCAACATCTGATTCAGTATTAGCAGGCGCAGGCCCTGGTGAGGAGAACTATCCATCAGGCAAATAAGTCATGTTGGCGTTGGTTCTGTGACACCATTAGAAGGGCGACACCTGTGGGAGAAGTGTGGGGGATGATTAAGAGGATGAGTGGGGTCAAAAGGGAGTGGGATTATCCAGTGTTGACGAGTGGGTAGGATGTGGCAGTAACAGATGAGGAGAAGGCAGAGATGATGGCCAAAGTGTTTGTCTAAGTGCATAGCTTGGCACATTTGTCAGCGGAGGGGCAGAAGGGGAGAGAGAGAATGAGAGAGGAGCACCCTAGAGTGCTGGATAGGAGGGATGTAAATGATGTGTTGAATGCACCATTTACCATGGCAAAGATGAAAAGGGCAATAGGTAAGGCTGGGTTAACTCCACCTGGAAAAGATGAGGTGTGCTACGTTATGTTGGCCCATCTTAGTGATGAGGCACTGGAAAAGATGAGGTGTGCTACGTTATGTTGGCCCATCTTAGTGATGAGGCACTGGAAAAGATGAGGTGTGCTACGTTATGTTGGCCCATCTTAGTGATGAGGCACTGGAAAAGATGAGGTGTGCTACGTTATGTTGGCCCATCTTAGTGATGAGGCACTGGAAAAGATGAGGTGTGCTACGTTATGTTGGCCCATCTTAGTGATGAGGCACTGGAAAAGATGAGGTGTGCTACGTTATGTTGGCCCATCTTAGTGATGAGGCACTGGAAAAGATGAGGTGTGCTACGTTATGTTGGCCCATCTTAGTGATGAGGCACTGGAAAAGGTATTGAACAACAGAGTGTGGGAGGAGGAGAAATTACCATGAAGCTGGAAGGAGGCAGTAGTGGTAGCAATCAGGAAGCCAGGGAAGGACCCAACGACGCCAACAAGCTCTCGGCCAATAGCTTTAACATCACATGTATGTAAGATTATAGAACGTAGAATTGCGGAGAGGCTAACTTACTTCCTGGAAAGCAGGGGGCTAGTATCTCCACATCAGAGTGGGTTCAGGAAAGGGAGTGGAATTATGGACCCAGGGCTTTGCTTAGAAGCAGAGGTCAGGAAGGCTCAGGTGAACAAGGGGATTATTGTAGCTGTCTTTTTTGAGGTGGATAAGGCATATGATATGATGTGGAAGGAGGGGTTGTTAATCAAGCTTGATATTATGGGGGGAGGAGGAAGAATATAGAACTGGAAAAATGATTTCTGTTTGGAAGGTCTATCCAGGTGAGGGTGGGGAAGTCTCTATCAGGCAGATACATGGTGGATAACGGTACACCACAGGGGAGCGTGATTAGTCCTCTGTTGTTCTCAATCATGATCAATGATGTTTACTCTCAGGTACAGCCGGATATTGGGAAGTCGTTATTTGCAGATGATGGGGTCTTATGGAAGAGGGGAAGAAACGTGCCATACATTGTCAGGAAAGTACAGGAAGCAATTGATGAGATGGGCATTAAAGTGGGGATTCAGGTTCTCTGTAGAGAAAACACAGACAGTGTTCTTTACCAGAAGGAAGTTGGGAGATGAGGTACGCTTCAGGTTACAGTGCCTTCGGAAATAATTCAGACCCCTTGACATTTCCACATTCTCTTACGTTACAGCCTTATTCTAAAAATGATCAAATGAAACAATTTCCTCAGCAATCTACACACAATACCCCATAATGACAAAGTTTAAAAAAGTTTAAACATTTTAGAAAATGTATTAAAAACCAAAACTGAAATACCTTATTTACATAGGTATTCAGACTGTTTTGCTATGAGACGTGAAATTGAGCTCAGGTGCATCCTGCTTCAATTGAGCATCCTTGAGACGTTTCTACAACTTGATTGGAGTCTATACCTGTGGTAAATTCAATTGATTGGACATGATTTGGATAGGCACACACCTGTTTATATAAGGTCCCACAGTTAACAGTGCATGTCAGAGTAAACACCAAGCCATGAGGTCAAAGGAATTGTCCGTAGAACTCAGAGACAGGATTGTGTCGAGGCACAGATCTGGGGAAGGGTACCAAAAAAATTCTGCAGCATTGTAGGTCCCCAAGAACACAGTGTCCTCCATCATTCTTCACTGGAAGAAGTTTGGAACCACCAAGATTCTTTCTAGAGCTGGCCGCCCGGCCAAATTGAGCAATCGGGGGAGAAGGGCCTTGGTCAGGGAGGTGACCAAAAACCCTATGGTCACACTAACAGAGTTCTAGAGTTCCTTTAAGGAGATGGGACAACCTTCCAGAAGGACAACCATCTCTATAGCACTCCACCAATCAGACCTTTATGGTAGAGTTGCCAGACGGAAGCCACTCCTCAGTAAAACGCAAATGACAGCCCGCTATAGGTTTGCCAAAAGGCACCTAAAGACTCTCAGACCATGAGAAATAAGATTCTCTGGTCTGGTGAAACCACGATTAAACTCTTTGGCCTGAATGCCAACCGTCACATCTGGAGGAAACATGGCACCATCCTTATGGTGAAGCATTGGGACTAGGAGACTAGTCAGGGACTAGGAGACTAGTCAGGATCGAGGCAATGAAAACCTGCTCTAGAGTGCTCAGGACCTCAGACTGGGGGCGAAGGTTCACCTTCTAACAGGACAACAACCCTAAGCACACAGCTAAGACAATGCAGGATGGGCTTCGGGACTAGTCACTGAATGCCCTTGAGTGGCCCAGCCAGAGTCCGGACTTGAACCCGACCGAACATCTCTGGAGAGACCTGAAAATAGCTGTGCAGCAACAGTCCCCATCCAACCCGACAGAGCTTGAGAGGATTTGCAGAGAAGAATGGGGGAAACTCCCCAAATAAAGGTATTTATTTTATTATTTTTTTTATTTCACCTTTATTTAACCAAGTAGGCTAGTTGAGAACAAGTACTCATTTGCAACTGCGACCTGGCCAAGATAAAGCATAGCAGTGTGAACAGACAACAACACAGAGTTACACATGGAGTAAACAATAAACAAGTCAATAACATGGTAGAAAAAAGAGAATCTATATACAATGTGTGCAAAAGGCATGAGGTAGGCAATAAATCGAGTAATTACAATTTAGCAGATTAACACTGGAGTGATAAATCGTCAGATGATCATGTGCAAGAAGAGATACTGGTGTGCAAAAGAGCAGAAAAGTAAATAAATAAAAGCAGTATGGGGGGTGAGGTAGGTAAATTGGGTGGGTAGTTTACAGATGGACTATGTACAGCTGCAGCGATCGGTTAGCTGCTCGGATAGCAGATTTTTAAAGTTGTTGAGGGAGATAAAAGTCTCCAACTTCAGAGATTTTTGCAATTCGTTCCAGTCGCAGGCAGCAGAGAACTGGAAGGAAAGGCGTCCAAATGAGGTTTTGGCTTTAGGGATGATCAGTGAGATACACCTGCTGGAGCGCGTGCTACGGGTGGGTGTAGCCATCGTGACCAGTGAACTGAGATAAGGCGGCACTTTACCTAGCATAGCCTTGTAGATGACCTGGAGCCAGTGGGTCTGACGACGAACATGTAGCGAGGGCCAGCCGACTAGGGCATACAGGTCACAGTGGTGGGTCGTATAAGGTGCTTTAGTAACAAAACGGATGGCACTGTGATAGACTGCATCCAGTTTGCTGAGTAGAGTATTGGAAGCTATTTTGTAGATGACATCGCCGAAGTCGAGGATCGGTAGGATAGTCAGTTTTACTAGGGTAAGTTTGGCGGCGTGAGTGAAGGAGGCTTTGTTGCGGAATAGAAAGCCGACTCTAGATTTGATTTTGGATTGGAGATGTTTGATATGAGTCTGGAAGGAGAGTTTGCAGTCTAGCCAGACACCTAGGTACTTATAGATGTCCACATATTCTAGGTCGGAACCGTCCAGGGTGGTGATGCTAGTCGGGCGTGCGGGTGCAGGCAGCGAACGGTTGAAAAGCATGCATTTGGTTTTACTAGCGTTTAAGAGCAGTTGGAGGCCACGGAAGGAGTGTTGTATGGCACTGAAGCTCGTTTGGAGGTTAGATAGCACAGTGTCCAAGGAAGGGCCGGAAGTGTACAGAATGGTGTCGTCTGCATAGAGGTGGATCAGGGAATCGCCCGCAGCAAGAGCAACATCATTGATGTATACAGAGAAAAGAGTCGGCCCGAGAATTGAACCCTGTGGTACCCCCATAGAGACTGCCAGAGGACCGGACATGCCAAGCTTGTAGCGTCATACCCAAGAAGACTCGAGGCTGTAATCTCTGCCAAAGGTGCCTCAACAAAGTACTGAGTAAAGGGTCTGAATACCTATGTAAATGTGATATCAGTTTTATTATTTTAAATAAATTAGCAAAAGTTATTTATTTTTTAAATTATTTTGCTTTGTCATTATGGGGTAGTGTGTGTAGATTGAGGAGGAAAAAATACAATTTAATCAATTTTAAAATAAGTCTGTAACCTAACAAAATGTGAAAAAGTAAAAGGGTCGGAATACTTTCCAACAGCACTGTATATGGGAGAAACTTGGATAGGGTGGGGGCCTTCAGGTTCCTTGGGGTATACTTTGACACTAGACTGGCCTGGGAAAAACACATTGAGAGAGTGGTGGGAAAGTGCAAGAAGGTGCTAAATGTGATGTGTTGTCTGATGGGGAAGGAGTGGGAGGCTAGGTGTTCCTCAGAGGACAATGTACCTTGCATTAATCCGATCTGCAATAGACTATGGAAGTATAGCGCATGGTTCGGCAGCCTGGACCTCATTGGAACGGCTAGATGTCATACAGGTGCAAGGTCTCAGAATATGTAGTGGGGCGTTTTCCCGACATTCCCAGTAGCTGCAGTACAGGTGGAGATGGTGGATATGCCATTGCAGATTAGGAGAAGCAGCAGGCAATGAATTATTGGGTGAACTTACAGGGACATGGGGTGTCTCATCCTGCGAAAAGGATTTTATGCTGGATAAATTTGCCAGGACGGAACACGTGCTTTGGGTGGGTGGGTAATACCCAGTTGAAGGAGATGGGACTGTATAGTCGGTAGCTATTCCTGTGAATCCACCTTGGCTACTCCCGCCTCCAGTAGTTGATCTAGAAGTGTTGGAGAGACTACAGAAAGACAGGGATGGGTGTTGATCCATCTGGTTTGTTTAACAGACGTCTGGATACTGTGTATTAGGATTTTGTGGCCGTTTACAAAGATGGTTCAAAAGATCCAAGGACAGGACGTACTTGGACAGCATTTGTAGTGCAAGAATGTGGGGTGGAAGTGAGGAAACGTATTACAGATCATTTGGCTGCATATGCGGCGGAACTGATGGCCACACTCTTGACTTGCAGTGGGTGGAGGAAGTCAAGACTAGTTATTTGCTCTGATTCATGTGCAGTGTTGATGCGTCTGCAGTCCTTTACCTAACGTAGCAGACAAGACCTGCTTTATGATGTACTAGACAGATTGGTATACAGATAAGATTTACTTTGGTCTCAGCCCATGTGGGGGTGGAGGGGAATGAGGCAGTTTATGTACTGGCTAAACAAGCACTTAGTAGTGGGAATGTTGATGTTGTAGTTTAAATGAGCAAGGCAGAGGCAAAAAGCCTGATATGAACAGTGATGATGCAGAGACGGCAGGAGCAGTGGAATAGAGATACTAAGGGCAGGCATTTATTTAAAGTACAGAGGAAAGTCGGCAAGGGGGGGGTGGCAGGAAGGCACAGAAGAGAGGAGGCCATTTTTACAAGATTAAGGATGGAACACAACCGGTTTTATAAGATTTTAAATGTGATAGGAAAGCATCCAACCGGAAAGTGTGATTATTGCCAGGAAACAGAGACTGCGGAGCATGTATTGCTAGAGTGTGGGCAGTATCAGAGGGAAAGAGAGAGGCTGAGATCCACAGTGCATTAGGAATGTATTCAAACCCCTTGACTTTTTAAACATTTTGTTATTCTAAAATGTATTACATAGTTTTTTCCCTCATCAATCTACACACAATACTGCATAATGGCAAACCAAAAACAGGTTTTTAGAACATTTTTCGAAATGTATTAAAAATAAAAAACGGAAATATTAAATTTACATTGGTATTCATACCCTTTATAAGCTTGGCACATCTGTATTTTGTGAGTTTCTCCCATTCTTCTCTGCAGATCCTCTCAAGCTCTGTCAGGTTGGATGGGGAGCGTCGCTGCACAGCTATTTTTAGGACTCTCCAGAGATGTTAGAGAAAGGCTGGTCATGGCTCACATCAACACCATTATCCCAGAAACCCTAGACGCACTCCAATTTGCATACCGCTGAAACATATCAACAGATGATGCAATCTGTATTGCACTCCACACTGCCCTTTCACACCTGGACAAAAGGAACACCTACGTGAGAATGCTATTCATTGACTAAAGATCAGCGTTCAACACCATAGTGTCCTCAAAGCTCATCACTAAGCTAAGGTTCCTGGGACTAAACACCTCCCTCTGCAACTGGATCCTGGACTTCCTGACGGGCCGCCCCCAGGTGGTAAGGGTAGGTAACAACACATCTACCACACTGATCCTCAACACTGGAGCCCCACAACTGCATGGCCAGGCACGACTCCAACACTATCATTAAGTTTGCAGACGACAGTGGTAGGCCTGATCACTGACAACGACCTTTATTACTCCTGAATGAGGAGAGAAAAATACTCCCCCAACCCAAAACTTCTTCCTGCGGCGATGTCTGTCTCTATTCCAGTTCAAAGTACTGTAGGAACTGTCTCTATTCCAGTTCTATGTTCGAACTCTGTCTCTATAGGTCGTTAAAATGTCACGATAGCGTTCAATAAAATGTCACGATAGCGTTCGATTTGCCAGCTGTGGGGCAATGAGACCCCAAGCTCCGCTACAACCATTGACAACCATGTGCCGTTTTCAAGGGATTCTTAAATAAATGTTAAAACTACTTGGTTTTAATATCATCACCTCTGGAAGAGCAGAGTCAGAACTACACATTTCTGATAATTCCACATTTAGATCTGTCATCAGAGTTATACAGCAATCAGTAGGGGTTTTAGGCTGGGTTTCAGGCTGGGTTTCTGTACAGCACTTCGAGATATTAGCTGATGTACAAAGGGCTATATAAAATAAACTTGATTTGATTTGATCAGTAAACGTCAATTGATCATGTATTTTCAGATACGTGAGGGTAGCCTGACCCAGGCATTTGGCATGCAGCTAGCTAGCTAAAGTAAACAATGTGTCATTTGGCTTGCTTCATCGGAGATTAGGCTTTTGGAAAGAGCTTGACATTGTCCTGGTAAAGTTCGCAGTCGTACTACTGTCATCGCCCCTATAGATGGCAAGCAAATCAAACAATGTTTTGATATAGCCATCTAGTTTACACCCTAAATGTTAGCTTGTTAACTGGCCTTATTGACATGATCTGCTATTAGCTAGCTAGCCAATTTGACGCGGTCCATCAATCAATGTAGCCTATCATATCTTTCAGCAGCAATCATGATTAAACACCATTTAAAATCAATGTTGAAGAGGGGATCATGTTAAGCCAACTGTACAAAGTTTCTACCGGTAGGTTGCAAAGTAAACATTTATCAGCACACAGTAACGCTACGTCTGCAAATGCGCCCCTTTCTGCTGCTTGACAGGCAGACCCCACAAAGGATAATACATTAACCTAAACCACTCATACTTGTCAGGTATAATTCACTTTTATATCACTCAAATATCCAATTAATGGTGGCCAATATTGAGAGAAAGCGTGAGGCTACCCTCACGTATCTGAAATGACATGATCAGTTGACGTTTACTGATCATGAAAAGCTGTAGGCCCATAACTCTGATGATAGAGCTAAATGTGCACAATTGTTTTGCGTGGAATAATCGGAAATGTGTGGTTCTGAACATTTATTTAGCAATCCCTTGAAAACAGCCCGCAGTTGTCAAGGGATTTAGCACAGTTGCGGGTCTTCTTGCACCCCAGCAGGCAAGCCGAACGCTCTGCACCTTATTGGGACGTTTTATTGATAACTGACAACGACCTATTCCAGTTCCATGTAGGAACTTTCTCTATTCCCTTCTGATACTGTACCATGTTTACCCAACATCCCGTTCATCCAGCAGGAGATAAACATTAACTGCTGGTTAGTGCCAATACAAAAAACATATATATGTGTAATATACCCAACGCTGTAACCACTCAAATACAAATTTCACGCCTGCCCATTTTGTCCAAGCACAACTAGCAACAGGGTCTAATCTTGTGTTAATTTCCCATTCAGAAATAGATTACATTCCATTTACCAGCGCTGATATAATGTGAGTCTTTCAAAGGAACAGCGAAAGGGAGGAACGGAGCTGGGATCAGATAACTGAGGGTTCCGGAGAAGTCGATTAATCCTTCTCAATGTCATCCATCAGGCTGACTATAATCCTGGTGTCTGGCCCTGCCTCTGCCTGCCAGCGATTGGAGGGAAGGACAATTTACCCTTTGGGAAGAAAGACTATAGTAAAGAGGGCTTGGGTGTGCAACATCTAACCAAGCAGCAATAAACCCAGTCAAGCCAACTGAACCATCCGTCTCAAAAGATCATATAGTGAAAGATGGACTGTAGACTAGTTCAGGGTAGTACTGCCACTATGGGGCTTCTATCAGAATGCAATGAGGAAGCCAAATGCGAAGATTATGTCTCATAGTGGCAGTGCTACCCTAAACTAGCCTACAGTCCATCATTCACTGTATAAGGGGTTCCCCTTCCAGCATTGGGGAACATCCTGATGCCCCTCCCCCCGCATGAGCACACGTGCCACGTCTATTTCTATGGGCACATGTACTGTTCATGACACAAAATGTTCCCACCCCTCTTGATGGTGGAGAGAATTTTTGCAGGTTAAAGCTTATTACCTGCAATTCTACCCATTTTGTCATGGGGTGCAACGAAAATGTTGCAGTTATATAGCAAATTGTATTGCAATTCTACACATTTTGCCATGTCTAATGTGTATTCATGTGATATTTGAGTGACACAAAATGTACAACAATGTCTATGGGCTAAAAAAAACCTTCATATAAAAACGGTAGTGAACATGGGCTAGTTGATCTGGACATTTCTGACACGTTGGTATGCAATGACTAACGTGACAAGAGGAACTGATGATGCACTGCCCAATTTCGAAAATTGCACCTTCTGCATTCTACTATTACAACTTTCAAGAGTAAATTTAAAACCGGACTGAGTTCCTTTAAAAAAAAAAAAAAAAAAACGAATTATACTGCACTATATGGCCCTTTGAGCTGACCGGTTGACTTGGCTTGAATTAGTTTATTGCAGGTTGGTTTGACGTCTCACAGGATATGGATGACATAAGGTGTGAGGGAGAAGGGAGGGGGCATTAGCAGTGACATGACTCTTCTCCACAAAGACAGTCCAGTGACATGCTGATGCTAAGTTCACACCAAAGTCTCATATGGGTCTAGTTTTTGTCATTAAATCTCTTTCACTCTATCGTTGAACTTGTGTCATTAATCACAGTGCTTGGTCTTCTCGCCTTCAAATCAGGTTATTCTGTCTTTCCCATGGCAACTAGTCAATTAGCAGGAGCCACAGAGATAGAGAGAGTATTTTACATATTGCAAATTCATCTCCATTTTGGAGCAGTTTCAACCTCCGCATCTCCTGATAGACAGCAAAACAGGAAATAGACGTTTTAACAAAAGAGCTGTTTCATATTAATTAACTTTAACATGAGGTGCCAAGGACTTCGATCTGACTCTGGCCTTGGATTAAGATTAACGTCAACGCTGAAGAACTGTGAGGTGGTTCTGGAATGGCAGAGAAGTGTCAAGTCAAAAGTCAATGAGAGAGAAAATGAGGAACTAGGGATTGGCTTTTGTGTGAAACTTTGTAAATTGTTCAAGGGAAAGAGAAAAGGTTGAAAGGGTGACAGAGTTTGGGGAGATGGCTGTCAGAGACAGTCAGACAGAAAATTAAACGACGAAAACATTTTCTCAAGTTTTTGCCCAGATAGCAGACCTGCCTCTTCTTATTGGTCATGTCACAGTTCCTCAACAGTGTGAACTGTTTGATACATGTAAAGTTTAAACAGCCAGGCACTCCTTGATTCTAATCTTTCAACACGAATAGAGAGTGTGTTGCTTGTTTCCTACATTGTCAAACATTGGGGTTATGTCATAATTTCCCCATAGGGGATGCTTACATCAGCAATAGCATTTCTACTGAAACTGTGATTAGAGTTTTGTGCTGTCTCTTGAGTCCGATTGTATGATTGGCCTACTTGAGCCTCAGCCTGTCTTCATCGGAGGGCTAGAGATAATAATGAATAGAATATATTCAGATATTTATGATGACAGTTTGAGTTCTTCCATAGAGGATTCCTCAACAGTCCTGTGAGATTGATTGGGTAACTCAGTGTGACAGGATCACATGACTTGGCAGATCCAACCATTTGGAGGGCAATGGAGAACCGAAGGAAACCAAAGAATTTTCACTCTCCCTTTACTCTCTCTGTATTCAGAGGTATTGATATACAAATGCAGCTAGACCACTCTCAAAAACTAAACCAAATTCTCTGCGCTCTCGTGATGCCAATAATTTATTTACAATGTGTCAGAGTCCTGTTAGAGTCTTTAATATGATAATAATAGTGATCTTATTTCACACAGATACTTGATTTCATTAACAATAAAGACCTTCAGTTAACTGCCAAATGGTTAAATGTTAGGGCTGGAAATTGTCAGTGACCTCACAATACCATATTATCACGATACTTAGGTTGTAATTTGAAACTGTGATTTAATTGTGACTCGAAGTTCCAAACATATTGCTCACCTACAGTTGAAGTCGGTAGTTTACATACACCTCAGCCAAATACATTTCAACTCAGTTTTCACAATTCCTAACATTTAATCTTAGTAAAAACTCCCTGTGTTACGTCAGTTAGGATCACCACTTTATTTTAAGAATGTGAAATGTCAGAATAACAGTAAAGAGAATGATTTATTTCAGCTTTTATATTGTTCATTACATTCCCAGTGGGTCAGAAGTTTATATACACTCAATTAGTATTTGGTAGCATTGCCTATAAACTGTTGGGTCAAATGTTTCGGGTAGCCTTCCACAAGCTTACTGACAGAGCTGGTGTAACTGAGTCAGGTTAGTAGGCCTCCTTGCTCGCACACACTTTTTCAGTTCTGCCCACACAATTTCTATTGGATTGAGATCAGGGCTTTCTGATGGCCACTCCAATACCTTGAACTTGTTGTCTTTAAGCCATTTTGCCACAACTTTGGAAATATGATTGGGGTAATTGTCCATTTGGAAGACCCATATGCGACCAAGCTTTAACTTCTTGACTGATGTCTTGAGATGTTGCTTCAATATATCCACATTTTTTTCCTGCCTCGAGATGCCATTTATTTTGTGAAGTGCACCAGTCCCACCTGCAGCAAAGCACCCCCACAACATGATGCTGCCACCCCTGTGCTTCACAGTTGGGATGGTGTTCTTCGGCTTGCAAGTTTCTAAGTTTCTATGGCGGTTTTGGAGCAGTGGCATCTTCCTTGCTGAGCGGCCTTTCAGGTTATGTCGATATAGGACTCGTTTTACTGTGGATATATATACTTTTGTACCTGTTCCCTCCAGCATCTTCACAAGGTCCTTTGCTTTGGTTCTGGGATTGATTGCACTTTTCGCACCAAAGTACATTCATCTCTAGGAGACAGAACACATCTCCTTCCTGAGCGGTATGACGGCTGCGTGGGCCCATGGTGTTTACAGTTGCGTACTATTGTTTGTACAGATGAACGTGGTACCTTCAGGCACTGGCTGATTTCTTTTGATTTTCCCATGATGTCTAGCAAAGAGGCACTGAGTTTGAAGGTAGGCCTTGAAATACATCCACAGGTACACCTCCAATTGACTCAAATGATGTCAATTAGCCTATCAGAAGCTTCTAAAGCCATGACATAATTTTCTGGAATTTTCCAAGCTGTTTAAAGGCACAGTCAACTTAGTGTATGTAAACTTCTGACCCACTGGAATTGTGATACAGTGAATGATAAGTGAAATCATCTGTCTGTAAATAATTGTTTGAAAAATGACTTGTGTCATGCACAAAGTAGATGTCCTAACCGACTTGCCAAAACTATAGTTTTTTAACAAGAAATTTGTGGAGTGGTTGAAAAACAAGTTTTAATGACTCAAACCTAAGTGTATGTAAACTTCTGACTTCAACTGTATGTCTGCTGCAGAGGGACAAGAGCGTATTGATAAAACGAGTCTTGATCAGTAGTGGAAATAGAAGTGCTGAAAACAAATTGGCTCCCTATTTTTTGGTGCAGGTACAACCAACTAGCGAAAAAATTATATTGCAATATTGACAAAACTATATGATACAATATCTCCTCAAAATAATATTGCAATATGTAACTATCAATTTTTCCCCTCCATCACTGTTAAATAGCACGGATTTGTCAATGATTCAGTCTCTACAGTCTACATAACAATAGGTCTTTTCACCAGCCTACCATGTCTAGAAGTAGGTGTGATAGACAGAAAATGCTCATCGGCCTTTCTTCTCATCTTCATGCTAGAGGAGGATGAATGGTACTGTGTACTCCTCATGGGGTCTCAGACCACATATCATACAGATCGCCAATTTTTTTAAATTTTTAATTAGGCTTTTTCACCAGATTCCAACTTCTCGCACATTCAGCAAAAGCCAGAGGCCTTACTTCTCTTCTGTATGCTAGAGGACGAGTACTAGAAAGTGAATGCCTCAGTTACGTCACTTTACAGTAGCTTGGCCAGCTTAGATAAGCACTTTTCTCTGCAAAGGTACAGCCAACACAGTCAGTGTCTTACATACTCAAAATGTATTGCTGTACCTTGCCACAAGCCTGTAATCCTTGGCCAATTGACGGATAGGAAGGCTTAACTTAATGATTGACTCATGTTATATTACTCAATTATGTTGGGTTTTTATTGGTCCTTCCATCACCAAGCAACACATGACAACATTATTTCCTTGGCCGCCACCACCCCTTGCCACAGCTGTCATTGACACCGTGTGGGTGGTTGTCCTCAGAAAAACAGAAATGTGTAAATTATTTAAACTGTCTTGACAGCCCACGCTAATTAACTTGACTGATACAGTAATTGGTAGGGATCTGCATCTTTCCCTTTCAAGACGATCCAATAAGCATCTATATACATGGGTTTCCGATACGATATAGGCATAACACATTTTAGTTTTAAAGGATTCGATGCAATTCGGTTTGATAAGCGCAACGAATCGACGCGGTTCAATGCGATCCGATGCACTATCATTGGTTGCATGAAACACAATCATTTTCCATTCTAAAATCAAATCTGCTACTGATGGTGCTCATGAGCTGGGCCTGTCTGAGCTGACGTCTGTCTGTCTGTCTGTCTGTCTGTCTGTCTGTCTGTCTGTCTGTCTGTCTGTCTCTGTCTGTCTCTGTCTGTCTCTGTCTGTCTCTGTCTGTCTCTGTCTGTCTGTCTCTGTCTGTCTGTCTGTGTCTGTCTGTGTCTGTCTGTGTCTGTCTGTCTGTGTCTGTCTGTCTGTGTCTGTCTGTCTGTCTGTGTCTGTCTGTCTGTCTGTCTGTCTGTGTCTGTCTGTCTGTCTGTGTCTGTCTGTCTGTCTGTCTGTGTCTGTCTGTCTGTGTCTGTCTGTCTGTCTGTCTGTCTGCAGTAGCGGATTTTGGTATAGAAGACATGGGCAGCCGCCCAGGGCAGCATCTTGCCGGGAGCCCGTACAAAAGAATATCGGGAATGATGACATTTGCGCGATCAGCTTTCAGCTCATTTGCACGTCACATCAATGACATTATATAACCGTGTGGGACTGTGGGTCAATTAACCTTGTCGGAGTGGGCACCCTGATTCTAGTTTGTGAGCTAGGCAGGCTACTGCCTGGGAAGGTCTCCCACTCAGAAGTACGAGATGGGGAGCGGGGGATCTATCAAATAGCACACCTCTAACTTTGTATAGTACTAATGCAATTAGTAAAATCAGTCACACTACAAAATGCTACCAAATAAACCACAATTCATTCATAATAGTGTGATTATATAGTTGCACAGACATATTGTTGAATTCTTTTCTGGTTTGTGCGAAATCGTTAAGTATAATATAAAACCAGTCAAAATGTATCCACATTTGTGGACTGCTCTCAGAATTTGTCTTACTCTTCCAATGACAGTAACCGAGAGCTTTTCAAAGCTGAAGCACATCAAATCCTACCTGAGGTCCACCATGTCACAGGAATGCCTTACACGGAACCCAAACCGGCTATCGTGCATAAATGTATTTTGTCCCCCTACACCAAACGTGATCACAACACGCAGGTTAAAATATCAAAACAAACTCTGAACCAATGACATTAATTTGGGGACAGGTCGAAAAGCATTAAACATGTATGGCAATTTAGCTAGTTAGCTTGCACTTGCTAGCTAATTTGTCCTATTTAGCTAGCTTGCTGTTGCTAGCTAATATAAACATTGAGTTGTTATTTTACCTGAAATGCACAAAGTCCTCTACTCCAACAATTAATCCACACATAAAACGGCCAACTGAATCGTTTATAGTCATCTCTCCTCCTTCCAGGCTTTTTCATCTTTGAATTTATATGGTGATCAGCATCTAAACTTTCATAGTATTACCACGACTACCGGCAAAACAGTTAGTCTTTCAATCACCCACGTGGGTATAACCAATGAGGAGATGGCACGTGGGTACCTGCTTCTATAAACCAATGAGGAGATGGGAGAGGCAGGACTTTCAGTGCGATCTGCATCAGAAATAGAAAGGAGTTCTATTTTAGAGCTTGGCAACGCAGACGCTCGTTGGCGCGTCCGGTCTGGTCAGCATGTTAGTGGCCTTGCTGTCATCAGTATTAAGCATGCAATTGTTGGGCAGATTTCTTATGATGATGTAATTGATGACTTTGCATCAAGGAAGGCAAGAAAGGTCAGGGTTTAGATGGCAGTTTAGTTTGTGTGTTTCTTTTCTGAAGTGCAATAGTGTAATAATCAGGTTCTCTTCTTTATACGTGTGTTATTCTATTTGTGTATGTGTGTGACATAGGATTCGTGCAACTTAGTTTTATGTGTGTGTTTTTTGTTAGCAATAGGGTAATAATGTAATAATTCGATTCTCTTTTTTATTTGTATTTATATACTACAATTTGTTCTGTTTGACTTGACCTCGTTTTGATATTTATGAGTCTTATTTTTCTATATATTTTTATATGTATATAGTTTTAAATGTTATGATTATTTATTTGTGTTATTCCAAATGGTGAATGGTGCTTTTTAGGGGGGGTTCGCACAGGGAGCCATACAAGCTAGAACCGCCACATACCGTTATTTTTTTCTCCTCACACTTCTGATCTGAAATCCACATCACTCATTTTTCCAGATTAAAAGTGTTTGAGCTTGTAATGTTTCAATTTGTCTTGAAAATTAGAAATGACATAGTCAACGTTGGATTCCACTCCTGTCTCAAAATCGAACGGTTTTGACCGTTTGGAAGTTTTTATGGAGTGAGCAACACTTCTCTAAAATCTAATGTCAGCCCCGATCAGCAGGTAGGCCAGATCGCCAGATGAGAGTTGTGTCTCCGGTAGCTTACTTTTATTGCGGTGAACACCATTTTCAACAGCGCATTTGATAACGATAACATATCAAATTACATTGGTTGTCTCAACTAATAAAGCATAATATTGCGCTAGCCATTTTACAAACATTTGAATGCTGAAGATGTTGCACAGATAGTGGCCACCTACTTACTGGACCTCTCGTTGGTCAGCGTGAGAAGAAGCGCACAGTGCGCAGTTTGACTTGCTACTGATGTTGCCTGAGGTGCAAAATGACTTGTAGATCAATGACTGTCAACACAGTTACATGCTTAGATTCGACACTGAAGGAGAGGACGCATCAGTTGTCACAAAATATGAGGTATTTTAGGAAGGTAGAAAGTAATATGAGCTAAAAGTAATGTGAAAAGACGATATGTAACGTCTGAATGAGTTTTCTAACCGATGCATGCTACATTTGGATCGGTTTGGGGTCCCGCGGACCAATGAGCTCTTATCTTAATGTAACATCCCATGTAATCGAATTCATTCCTGGAAAGACAGACGTAAATAAATGTGCACGGATGAAAGCATGAGTCTACTTCACTTAACCTAGGCCTACAATTATTAAGAGAAGCCATTTAATATTTGTCGGTTTAATAAAACCAAGGTAACACACACACACACACACCTAATACATACACCTAATACACACACACACCTAACACACAACACTTTGAGAATATCTAGAGAATTTCTAGATGGAATAAGGGACCATGTACTCTCACATTTCATGTAGAATGGAGATAGTGCAGGAACCCCATAGACCATGATGACTCAACACCCTGCTACTACCCCCAACCCTTGCTGCCACTGCCCCCCACCTCTGCATCACCACCCTGGGCAACTGATACCTCTCCTCTGTCCCTGCCTGACACAGTGGCAATGCACCACACTAAACACTAAATGGTAGACAGGGACAGTCACACAGCATATTTCATGTAGAAAGCACTGTGCCATGCAGTGAGTCTGTCTCATAACTGTAGCCAACGATGGGCCCTATTGCAGCTGGTCCCATCACCTACCTGTTTGACACAATTGGCATCCCAAATGGCACCCTATCCCCTATTTAGTGACCTATATAGGGAGTAGGGTGCCACTTGGGGGCGCAAACACGGTAGCGGTGAACCAGACTATGAGGTAAATGGTGTGGATAATTCAGCTGCCGATTGGACGAGGAGAGCCGCTGGGCTGTGGTACAGGTCCTCACTGGGTGTCATGATATCTAACGTCAAAGCATGGCCAATTACACACTGATGCATGGGTGTACACACACATGCACACACAGACATGCACACTTACACACATTCAGTACCAGTCAAAAGTTTAAACAAACCTTTTTATTCAAGGGTTTTTCTTTATTTTTGCAATTCTTTACATTATAGAATAATAGTGAATACATAAAAACTATGAAATAACTTATATGGAATCATGTAGTAATCAAAAAAGTGTTAAACGAATCAAAATATGTGATATATTTGAGATTCTTTGAAGAAGCCACCCTTTGCCTTGATGACAGCTTTGCACACTCTTGACATTCCCTCAACCAGCTTCATGAGGTAGTCACCTGGAATGCATTTCAATTAACAGGTGTGCCTTGTTAAAAGTTAATTGGTGGAATTTATTTCCTTCTTAATGCATTTGAGCCAATTCGTTGTGTTGTGACAAGTTAGGGGTGGTATACAGAAGATAGCCCTATTTGGTAAAAGACCAAGTCCATTTTATGGCAAGAACAGCTCAAATAAGCAAAGAGAAACGACAGTCCATCATTACTTTAAGACATGAAGGTCAGTCAATACGGAAAACTTCAACAACTCGAAGTGCAGTCGCAAAAACCATCAAGCTCTATGATGAAACTGGCTCTCATGAGGACGCCCACAAGAAAGGAAGCCCCAGAGTTACCTCTGCTGTAGAGGATAAGTTCATTAGAGTTAACTGCACCTCAGATTGCACCCCAAATAAATGCTTCACAGAGTTCAAGTAACAGACACATCTCAACTAGGGATGCACCAATTTGACATTTTTGGCCCATAACGGTACCGATACCAATAACCAATATTTAAAATGTTAGCGGCCTTTCAAGCATTCTAGTACAGTTAAATAGTTAATACACACAGACACATGGACCCAGCGGTCTAAGGCACTGCATGTCAGTGCAACAGGCGTCACTACAGTCCCTGGTCCGAATCCAGGCTGTATCACATCCGGCCGTGATTGGGAGTCCCATTGGGCAGCGCACAATTGGCCCAGCGTCGTCTGGGTTTGGCCGGGGTATGCAGTCATTGTAATTAAGAATTTGTTCTTAACTGACTTGCCTAGTTAAATAAAAGGTAATATACACACATACCACACCACACTGACCAAAAAGCTATTTGTTGGCATTTACGTATGTCCCCATTACCAGTCCCCAAAACATAATCAAAACCTATTTCTTTCAATTACTTTCTGTGCTGTTTCGTTGTTCATTTGTTCCGTTGTTTCATTCGCAACCAGGACTTCATCATGCATGTCAAGCAGTGAAGTTTCAGCTCTGTCTGTTTGTGGCCTCTCTTCCTCAGGTGCGCACTATCACTGTGTCCGTTTCCATCTTGTCCAGCTGTCTATGTAACATTTCACGTAAACCCTGTGTCTTGTCTGCATCGAAGTAGCGGCCCTTGTACCTAACATCGAGCATGGTGGCGACACAGTAAAGAGGCTCAGAGAGAATGCCACCGAATCGCTTGTTCACACCCTCAAGTACTTTTGTAAGTTTTAACCCCACGGTCTGTCAGCAGTTTTGTTGAGCAGGCGTTTCAATGCCATGACAGAGGGCATCATGTCTGCTTCAGACGCAGTTGAGCTTATTTCTCGAGTCTGTAGTTTTAATGGAGCTAGGAGTGTTCATGTTTCAAACATGTTCTCAAATGCCATTGAAACGGCAGCAGAGAATGCGAACCGGCACATTCTTGAGCATGCAATACGGCTCTCCTCAGTACGAAATCCTCATCGACCCACTGAGCTGTCAGACTCATAATGCTCATGGGTCTGACGTCGCTGATCCAAATGTCAGTAGTGAAGCTCATGGATGTGAGTTTCAACAATACTGTGTAACTCCGGTAGGGCAACATCTGAAAAATAGTGTGTACCGGGTCTCGACCAGTCGGCGAAAGCCAACATCATCCACGACAGAGCACGGTTGATTGTCAAGAGAAATGAATTCCATTATCTTTGCGTTATTGGATGTTGCCTTTGAGTTGTCTTGCTGAAATGTTCTTACTCTTCAAATGACTGCTCGACTTGATCTTGTTTAGTTGTTGGAAGTGTGCGCTATTTTTCTGCTTTTGTTCTGTGCAGCGCTGTATTTTTTGTGGCATCATTACGTCATCTACTTTTTTTAAAATGTTACCCCTTTTTCTCTCCAATTTAGTGGTACTCGAATGATAGTTACAGTCTTGCCTCATCGCCGCAACTGTGTCAAGAAGCAACTTGTCTCATCGCCAAGTAGTGAGTCCTCTGAAACACAGCCCAACCAAGCCGCACTGTTTCTTGACACAATACCCACTTAACCCGGAAGCCAGCCACACCAATGTGTCGGAGGAAACGCCGTACACCTGGCAACCGTGTCAGCGTACACCGCGCCCAGCCCGCCACAGAAGTCGCTAGTGCGCGATGGGACAAGGATATCCCTGCCGGCCAAACCCTCACCTAACCCGGACGACGCTGGACCAATTGTTCGCCGCCCCATGGGTCTCCTAGTCGCAGCAGGTTGCGACAGAGCCTAGAGTCTCTAGAGTCTCTAGTGGCACAGCTAGCACTGCGATGCAGTGCCTTAGACAACTGCGCCACTCGGGAGGCCTAGTCATCTACTTACGCTATATAAACTCAGCAAAAAATAAATGTCCTCTCACTGTCAACTGCGTTTATTTTTAGCAAACTTAACATGTGTAAATATTTGTATGACCATAACAAGATTCAATAACTGAGACATAAACTGAACAAGTTCCACAGACATGTGACTAACAGAAATGGAATAATGTGTCCCTGAACAAAGTCAGTATCTGTATCTGGTACCAGCTGTATTAAGTACTTGCTTCTACACCTGCATTCTAGCTGTTTGGGGTTTTAGGCTGGGTTTCTGTACAGCACTTCGAGATATTATCTGATGTACGAAGGGCTATATAAAATAAAATTGATTGATTGATTGATTGATTGAAGTACTGCAGTGCATCTCCTCCTCATGGACTGCACCAGATTTGCTAGTTCTTGCTGTGAGATGTTACCCCACTCTTCCGCCAAGGCACTTGCAAGTTCCCGGACATTTCTGGGGGGAATGGTTCTAGCCCCCAACCTCTGATCCAACAGGTCCCAGATGTGCTCAATGAGATTGAGATCCGGGCTCTTCGCTGGCCATAGCAGAACACAGAACGAGCAGTATGGCTGGTGGCATTGTCATGCTGGAGGGTCATGTCAGGATGAGTCTGCAGGAAGGGTACCCCATGAGGGAGGAGGATGTCTTCCCTGTAACGCACAGCGTTGAGATTGCCTGCAATAACAAGCTCAGTCCGATGAGGCTGTGACACACCGCCCCAGACCATGACGGACACTCTACCTCCAAATAAATCTCGCACCAGAGTACAGGCCTCGGTGTAACGCTCATTCCTTCGACGATAAACGTGAATCCGACCATCACCCCCGGTGAGAAAAAAACGTGACTCGTCAGTGTAGAGCAGTTTTTGCCAGTCCTGTCTGGTCCAGCGAAGGTGGGTTTGTGCCCATAGGCGACGTTGTTGCAGGTGATGTCTGGTGAGTACCTGCCTTACAACAGGCTACAAGCCCTCGGTCCAGCGTCTTTCAGCTTATTGCGGACAATCTCAGCACTAATGGAGGGATTGTGCGTTCCTGGTGTAACTCGGGCAAATTGTTGTTGCCACCCTGTACCTGTCCCACAGGTGTGATGTTCGGATGTACAGATCCTGTGCAGGTGTTGTTACACGTGGTCTGCCCCTGCGAGGACGATCAGCCGTCTGTCCTGTCTCCCTGTAGCGCTGTCTTAGGCGTCTCACAGTACGGACATTGCAATTTATTGCCCTGGCCACATCTGCAGTCCTCATGCCTCCTTGCAGCATGCCTAAGGCACGTTCACGCAGATGAGCAGGGACCCTGGGCATATTTCTTTTGATGTTTTTCAGTCAGTAGAAAGGCCTCTTTAGTGTCCTAAGTTTTCATAACTGTGACCTTAATGGCCGTCTGTACCGTCTGTAAGCTGTTAGTGTCTTAACGACCGTTCCACAGGTGCATGCTCATTAATTGTTTATGGTTAATTGAACAAGCATGGGAAACAGTGTTTAAACCCTTTACAATGAAGATCTGTGAAGTTATTTGGATTTTTACAAATGATCATTGAAAGACAGGGTGCTGAAAAAGAGAAGTTTCTTTTTTTGCTGAGATTAGGTGCGGGTGTCTGCTTTGACATTGGTTTTGCACGTCGGAGTTAAACTAGACATTGGGCCGATGCCGATGTTGGCGTTTTTAGCTAATATCGGCCTATTTTGATATGCTCACCGATATATCGTGCATCCCTAATCAGCATCAACTGTTCAGAAGAGATTGCGTGAATCAAGCCTTCATGGTCGAATTGCTGCAGAGAAACTACTACTAAAGGACATCAATAAGAAGATTCTTGGTTCAACAGCCATTTCTTTGTGAGATGCAGAGTAGGTGAACAGATGATCTCAGCATGTGTGGTTCTTAACGTGAAGCATGGAGGAGGAGGTGTAATGGTGTGGGGGTGCTCAAATCAAATCAAATTGTATTTGTCACATACACATGGTTAGCAGATGTTAATGCGAGTGTAGCGAAATGCTTGTGCTTCTAGTTCCGACCATGCAGTAATATCTAACAAGTACTCTAACTTAACAATTTCCTTATACACACAAGTGTAAAGGAATGAATAAGAATATGTACATAAACATATATGAATGAGTGATGGCCGAACGGCATAGGCAAGACGCAGTAGATGGTATATAGTACAGTATATACATATGCGATGAGTAATGTAGGGTATGTAAACATGATATAAAGTGGCATTGTTTAAAGTGGCTAGTGATACATTTATTACATACATTTTTTGATTATTAAACTGGCTAGAGTTGAGTCAGTGTGTTGGCAGCAGCCACTCAATGTTAGTGATGGCTGTTTAACAGTCTGATGGCCTTGAGATAGAAGCTGTTTTTCAGTCTCTCGGTCCCCGCTTTGATGCACCTGTACTGACCTCGCCTTCTGGATGATAGCGGGGTGAACAGGCAGTGGCTCGGGTGGTTGTTGTCCTTGATTATCTTTTTGGCCTTCACGTGACATCGGGTGCTGTAGGTGTCCTGGTGGGCAGGTGGTTTGCCCCCGGTGATGCGTTGTGCAGACCTCACTACCCTATGGAGAGCCTTACGGTTATGGACGGAGCAGTTGCCGCACCAGGCGGTGATACAGCCCGACAGGATACTCTCGATTTTGCATCTGTAAAAGTTTGTGAGTGTTTTTGGTGACAAGCCAAATTTCTTCAGCCTCCTGAGGTTGAAGAGGCGCTGCCGCACCTTCTTCACCACTCTGTCTGTGTGGGTGGACCATTTCAGTTTGTCCGTTATGTGTACGCCGAGGAACTTAAAACTTTCCACCCTCTCCACTACTGTCCCGTTGATGTGGATAGGAAGCTGCTCCCTCTGCTGTTTCCTGAAGTCCACGATCATCTCCTTTGTTTTGTTGACATTGAGTGTGAGGTTATTTTCCTGAAATCACAATTCGAGGGCCCTCACCTCCTCCCTGTAGGCCGTCTCCTCGTTGTTGGTAATCAAGCCTACCACTGTAGGGTCGTCTGCGAACTTGATGATTGAGTTGGAGGCGTGCATGGCCACGCAGTCGTGGGTGAACAGGGAGTACAGGAGAAGGCTGAGAACGCACCCCTGTGGGGCCCCAGTGTTAAGGATCAGCGGGGCGGAGGCTTTGTTACCTACCCTCACCACCTGGGGGCGGCCCGTCAGGAAGTCCAGGACCCAGTTGCACAGGGCGGGGTCGAGACCCAGGGTCTCGAGCTTAATGACGAGTTTGGAGGGTACTATGGTGTTAAATGCTGAGCTGTAGTCGATGAACAGCATTCTTACATAGGTATTCCTCTTTTCCAGATGGGTTAGGGCATTGTGCAATGTGATTGCGATTGCGTCGTCTGTGGACCTATTGGGGCGGTAAGAAAATTGGAGTGGGTCTAGGGTGTCAGGTAGGGTGGAGGTGATATTTCCCTTGACTAGTCTCTCAAAGCACTTCATGATGACAGAAGTGAGTGCTACGGGGCGATAGTCATTTAGCTCAGTTACCTTAGCTTTCTTGGGAACAGGAACAATGGTGGCCCTCTTGAAGCATGTGGGAACAGCAAACTGGGCAACTGAGTCTTATTAAAGTCTTATTCCTGGTTGTAATGTTGGTGAGTTGACGTTGCTCTTATATCCATTAGTTCCTCCCGACTGTATGTAATAAAACCTAAGATTTCCTGGGGTAACAATGTAAAAACGAAATACTGCATAGTTTCCTAGGAACACAAAGCGAGGCAGCCATCTCTGTCGGCGCCGGAAGTAAAAGAAAAAAAAGAAAAGTGCTTTACAGGTGACACGGTCTGTGATTTATTTAGAATTCAAGGCACACTTAACCAGCATGGCTACCAGAGCATTCTGAAGCAATACACCATCCCATCTGGTTTGTGCTTAGTGGGACTATCATTTGTTTTTTAACAGGACAATGACCTAACACACACCTCCAGGCTGTGTAAGGGCTATTTGACCAAGAAGGAGAGTGATGGAGTGCTGCATCAGATGACCTGGCCTCCGCAATCACCCGACCTCAACCCAATTGAGATGGTTTGGGATGAGTTGGACCGCAGAGTGAAGGAAAAGCAGTCAACAAGTGCTCAGCATATGTGTGAACTCCTTCAAAACTATTGGAAAAGCATTCCAAGTGAAGCTGGTTGAGATAATGTCAAGAGTGTGCAAAGCTGTCATCAAGGCAAAGGGTGGCTACTTTGAAGAATCTCAAATATAAAAAATATATTTTCATTTGTTTAACACTTTTTTGATTACTACATGATTTCATGTGTTATTTCATAGTTTTGATGTCTTCACTGTTATTCTACAATGCAGGAAAATAGTAAAAATAAAGAAAAACCTTTGAATGAGTAGGTGTATCCAAACTTTTGACTGGTACTGTATATACTGTGTAAATAGGCACGCACACATGCAATACACATGCACAGACACGGACAGACACACACGCACACAGAGAAAAATGAAAGGCACAGTGTAATGATCATATTTTACTCAGAAAAGACTGCTGTGCTACATCTTTGGCTTTGCCTTTGTGAAAGAAAGACCTCATTATTATTAAGCTGTGGTTTAAGCATAAAGCAGCAGGCTATATGAGTATGATCACACAGCTATAGTTAGGGCACTATAAAATCTGGCCACTGGATATTTGCAAATAATCATGGATATCATTCTGCCTGGTGTACTCTACTTTGTAGTTAGAATTTAATTGAGAAAATTTTTGGGAAAGGCTTTCCATCTACCAGAAGACGGTTGTCATTACATTAGAAACATCACTGATGCTTATGCCTACACAAAGTGGTAGACAAACGGGCACAAACGGCCTCTTCAGGAAGTTGAAGGAAGATATGAATCACTGATTCATTTTGTTCATGTCTCATGATAATCTTGGGCAAATCTATGTATTTTTGAATAAGTTCAATACATTTAGTTGATTTCCATACATTTGTGAATATTGTTGAACTCCGTTTTAATGTCTGGATTCCACCCGCTGATTTTATAGGGCCCTATATAGTAGGGCTCTGCTCTGCAGCAGTACATTGTATTGCACATTTCTCCATGACCTCCATAATTACTATACAGCATCAGTAGCACTGAGCCATATCCATGTAAATAGTGCATTACCCAGTCAGTGTTCTCACAGAGAGGAGAGACCGGAATCTAATAATTACCTGGCTGGCTTCTACAGCACAAACACAGACATTTACTAGGCTAGCTGGAATTACAGCTAAAATAGGCTGCAGGCCTATGGGGCTCCCGAGTGGCGCAGCGGTCTAAGGCACAGCATCTCAGTGCTAGAGGCGTCACTACAGACCCTGGTTCGAATCCAGGCTGTATCTCAACTGGCCGTTAATTGGATTCCCATAGGGAGGCACACAATTGTCCCAGCGTTGTCCGGGCTAGGGGAGGGTTTGGCCGATGTAGGCCGTCATTGTAAATAAGAATTTGTAAGACTTTCCTAGTTAAATATGGCATCCTGGTTTGTAATAATTTACTCCAACTGTGAATATAGTCGTGTCCTCCTCATACATGCAGGAGAGAATGTTATAGCAAAAACAAGGGATTTATCTGAAAATGTGCCTTCAAAGTCTACCACACCTATTTAGTTCAGTATTGAGGAGAAATCATCAGACCCGAGAAAGACTTCAAAATGGTATTTAGACATACGTCTTGAGTCTTGATGTGCAAGAGAATGTTTGTTGATCAAAGCAACTACTTTCATTGTCGGATCAAAGTCCCTATCTTTGTTGCTTAAGTAAAACAGGCACATGTTTGTCTCGATTCGCCACCTTTGCTACCAGACGCTATCCCATTAACCTTGGTGATAAATAACCTTGCCAGCCTCTGCTGCCACAGCCACGCTGACAGAATGGCGATTGCCTTGTCATTTCCGTTTTGTCCCTCGGGGGGCGAAAAGCAGACATGTCGACTCACAGCTTCCCTCGCAGCTCGCACACACACAGCCTGGTTGCCTGGTAGGGTCTCCAACGCGGCGGGCGTTTGGCACAGCAGTTCTCACACATCTCACACATCCAGTCCAATAAGGCCATATTCATGACGACCAGCAACAACAAACAAACAAGCCGTGTTGATTTGAGTCAGACTGACAGCGTAACTGGTCCGAGTGTGCACAGACACACTATGGTCTAGGTTCAAAGTGACAATGCAAGTGACATTCATCACATTCAATTTGTTCATAGATTCCCCAAAAGTCCTGTCCTATCATTGAGCTGTAAGTCTATCATGTTCCAATAAACGGGTACGTTTACTGGATCGTATGACAAGGGTCAGACAGGACAAGAGCTGGACAATATAGTGACCTGTCGTTTCCCAAAACACAGCATACCGTTCCCTCCATCAGATCGGGTTACCAATCAGAGGTAAAATAACCTGTCTGTCCCTTCCTCCATCTATAGTCCAACAGTCGCAGAGGGAGACACAAATTCTATAACCGGAGTATGTGACAGACTGACAGAAACTGGAGACAATCTGACCATCCATTTTCACAATGACAGAAACGGAAATGGTGTTACACTGGCACTAGACCATCATTCCCCACAGTATTCAATTCTGACAGATAGAAGCCTGAGGTGTCCAAATCATGCTTGCTAGGTGATGACAATTCATCTAAACTTGCTACAATGTCAACAGTGACAGTAGCGGAATAGAAAACCCACCAGGAAGTGTTTGAGGCTGTATGGCACGCCATGGGGCTGGACGGCCGCTCTTTGCTCGCTCTCAGGAGTGCACTAGCACATGATTTGGTAGCATACATGTTTCGCCACTGCGCACTGATAATGACCTGGGCTGTGTTCCATAATATGCCTGCATTCATACAAAACCAGGCTAATAATGACGAGTCATCTTTTAAATTAGAATGCCCTTGCAGGGCTCGACATTCAGTTACATTTGTTTGACATTGAGGTACACACCGGACCAATGCCAACTGAAAGCTACTGGCCTGAATGAAAATAACACTGGCCGGGGAAAGCGAATGATGCTCTGAACAAGTAGCCTATATCCAGCCTATAATGACCTACCCTCCTTGCAAAAAGAATCACATTTTAACTTGACAATATCATATTTACATTGATTGTTTAGAGGGAAAAAATAACATTCAATCTCAAAAAGGATGCTACTGTTAGCAATTTTGAACAGTCACTCTACAGTTGTAGTCCTATAAAATCAGTTGAATCTTTTGGTAAGTTTCATTTTCCCTTTGTTATTTTTCCAGGTTTCCTAGTTTTCACTCCGAAAATCACACTTTATATATATAGTGCATTCGGAAAGTATTCAGACCCCTTGACTTTTTCCACATATTGTTAAGTTACGTTCTACTTAAATTTAGTAAATCGTTTTCCTCATCAATCTAAACACAATACTCAAAATGACAAAGCAGAAACAGGGTTTTAGAATGTTTTGCTAATTTATATTTAAAAAATAACAAATATATATATATTCATAGACATACAGTTGAAGTCGGAAATTTACATACACTTAGGTTGGAGACATTAAAACTAATTTTTCAACCACTCCACAAACTTCTTGCTAACAAACTATAGTTTTGGCAAGTCGGTTAGGACATCTACTTTGTGCATGACACAAGTCATTTTTCCAACAATTGTTTACAGACAGATTATTTCACTTATCATTCACTGTATCACAATTCAAGTGGGTCAGAAGTTTACATACACTAAGTTGACTGTGGCCTTAAACAGCTTGAAAAATTCCAGAAAATTATGTTGTGGCTTTAGAAGCTTCTGATAGGCTAATTTACATCATTTGAGTCAATTGGAGGTATACCTGTGGATGTATTTCAAGGCCTACCTTCAAACTCAGTGCCTCTTTGCTTGACATCATGGGAAAATCAAAAGAAATCAGCCAAGACCTCAGAAAAAGATTGTAGACCTCCAATCGTCTGGTTCATCCTTGGGAGCAATTTCCAAACACCTGAAGGTACCACATTCATCTGTACAAACAATAGTACGCAACTATAAACACCATGGGACCATGCAGCCGTCATACCGCTCAGGAAGGAGACGCGTTCTGTCTCCTAGAGATAAACATACTTTGGTGCGAAAAGTGCAAATCAATCCCAGAACAACAGCAAAGGACCTTGTGAAGATGCTGGAGGAAACAGGTACAAAAGTATCCATATCCACAGTAAAAACGAGTCCCATATCGACATAACCTGAAAGGCCACTCAGCAAGGAAGAAGCCACTGCTCCAAAACCACATAAAAAAGCCTGACTACGGTTTGCACAGGGGTGGCAGCATCATGTTGTGAGGTGCTTTGCTGTGTGGTGTTGTGCACTTCACAAAATTGATGGAATCATGGGGGAGGGGAAATTATGTGGAAATATTGAAGCAACATCTCAAGACATCAGTCAGGAAGTTAAAGCTTGGTCACAAATGGGTCTTCCAAATGGACAATGACCCCAAGCATACTTACAAAGTGGTGGCAAAATGGCTTAAGGACAACAAAGTCAAGGTATTGGAGTGGCCATCACAAAGCCTTGACATCAATCCTATAGAAAATATGTGGGCAGAATTGAAAAAGCATGTGCGAGCAAGGAGGCCTACAAACCTGACTCGGTTACACCTGCTCTATCAAGATTCACCCAACTTATTGTGGGAAGCTTGTGGAAGGCTACCCAAAACATTTGACCCAAGTTAAACAATTTAAAGACAATGCTACCAAATACTAATTGAATGTATGTACAATTTTGACCCACTGGGAATGTGATGAAAGAAATAAAAGCTGAAAGAAATTGTCCTAACTGACCTAAGACAGTGGGACACTAGTCAGGATCGAGGGAAAGATGAACTGCGCAAAGTAGAGGGAGATCCTTGATGAAATCCTGCTCCAGAGCGCCCAGGACCTCAGACTGGAGCGAAGGTTCACCTTCCAACAGGACAACGACCCACAGCCAAGATAACGCAGGAGTGGCTTTCGGGACAAGTTTCTGAATATCCTTTAGTGGCCCAGCCAGAGCCCGATCGAACATCTCTGGAGATACCTGAAAATAGCTGTGCAGCGATGCTCCCCATCCAACCTGCCAGAGCTTGAGAGGGTCTGCAGATAACAATTGGAGAAACACCCCAAATACAGGTGTCCCAAGCTTGTAGCGTCATACTCAACAAGACCCGAGGCTGTTATCGCTGACAAAGGTGCTTCAACAAAGTACTGAGTAAAGGGTCTGAATACTTATGTAAATGTAATATATATATATTATTTTTTAAATATAAATTGGAAAAACATTCTAAAAACTTGTTTTTGCTTTGTCATTATCGGGTATTGTGTTCAGATGATTGATGAGGAAAACAATTTACTAAATTTAAGTATAAGGCTGTAACTTAACAATATGTGGAAAAAGTCGAGGGGTCTGAATACTTTCCGAATGCACTGTATATATAAAGTGAAAACTAGAAAACCTGCAAAAATCAGTTGTGCACCGGGGCCTCCCACTCCTCTTACTATTCTGGTTAGTGCCAGTTTGCGCTGTTCTGTGAAGGGAGTAGTACACAGCGTTGTACGAGATCTTCAGTTTCTTGGCAATTTCTCGCATGGAATAGCCTTCATTTCTCAGAACAAGAATAGACTGACGAGCTTCAGAAGAAAGTACTTTGTTTCTGGACATTTTGAGCCTGTAATCGAACCAACAAATGCTGATGCTCCAGATACTCAACTAGTCTAAAGAAGGCCAGTTTTATTGCTTCTTTAATCAGAATAACAGTTTTCAGCTGTGCTAACATAATTGCAAAAGGGCTTTCTAATGATCAATTAGCCTTTTAAAATGATAAACTTGGATTAGCTAACACAACGTGCCATTGGAGCACAGGAGTGATGGTTGCTGATAATGGGCCTCCATACGCCTATGTAGATATTCCATTAACAATCAGCCGTTTCCAGCTACAATAGTCATTTACAACATTAACAATGTCTACACTGTATTTCTGGTCAACTTTATGTTATTTTAATGGACAAAAAATTTGCTTTTCTTTCAAAAACAAGGACATTTCTAAGTGACCCCAAACTTTTGAACGGTAGTATATATACATACATACATACTCACTGAGCCAATTCCACAACAATGCTTAAACCACATCAGGAAACCACTTTTGAGGTCTGGGAACAAACTTTTAAAAAAATATATAAAATCGGCAACTACACCCTCCAATAGAGTATATATACACTGCTCAAAAAATAAAGGGAACACTTAAACAACACAACGTAACTCCAAGTCAATCACACTTCTGTGAAATCAAACTGTCCACTTAGGAAGCAACACAGATTGACAATAAATTTCACATGCTGTTGTGCAAATGGAATAGACAAAAGGTGGAAATTATAGGCAATTAGCAAGCCACCCCCAAAAAAGGAGTGATTCTGCAGGTGGTGACCACAGACCACTTCTCAGTTCCTATGATTCCTGGCTGATGTTTTGGTCACTTTTGAATGCTGGCGGTGCCCTCACTCTAGTGGTAGCATGAGACGGAGTCTACAACCCACACAAGTGGCTCAGGTAGTGCAGTTCATCCAGGATGGCACATCAATGCGAGCTGTGGCAAAAAGGTTTGCTGTGTCTGTCAGCGTAGTGTCCAGAGCATGGAGGCGCTACCAGGAGACGGGCCAGTACATCAGGAGACGTGGAGGAGGCCGTAGGAGGGCAACAACCCAGCAGCAGGACCGCTACCTCCGCCTTTGTGCAAGGAGGTGCACTGCCAGAGCCCTGCAAAAGGACCTCCAGCAGGCCACAAATATGCATGTGTCTGCTCAAACGGTCAGAAACAGACTCCATGAGGGTGGTATGAGGGCCCGACGTCCACAGGTGGGGGTTGTGCTTACAGCCCAACACCGTGCAGGACGTTTGGCATTTGCCAGAGAACACCAAGATTGGCAAATTCGCCACTGGCGCCCTGTGCTCTTCACAGATGAAAGCAGGTTCACACTGAGCACATGAGCACATGTGACAGACGTGACAGAGTCTGGAGACGCCGTGGAGAACGTTCTGCTGCCTGCAACATCCTCCAGCATGACCGGTTTGGCGATGGGTCAGTCATGGTGTGGGGTGGCATTTCTTTGTGGGGCCGCACAGCCCTCCATGTTTTCGCCAGAGGTAGCCTGACTGCCAATAGGTACCAAGATGAGATCCTCAGACCCCTTGTGAGACCATATGCTGACACAAGCACATTTGTGGCCTGCTGGAGGTCATTTTGCAGGGCTCTGGCAGTGCACCTCCTTGCACAAAGGCGGAGGTAGCGGTCCTGCTGCTGGGTTGTTGCCCTCCTACGGCCTCCTCCACGTCTCCTGATGTACTGGCCTGTCTCCTGGTAGCGCATCCATGCTCTGGACACTACGCTGACAGACACAGCAAACCTTTTTGCCACAGCTCGCATTGATGTGCCATCCTGGATGAACTGCACTACCACTAGAGTGAGAGCACCGCCAGCATTCAAAAGTGACCAAAACATCAGCCAGGAAGCATAGGAACTGAGAAGTGGTCTGTGGTCACCACCTGCAGAATCACTCCTTTTTTGGGGGTGGCTTGCTAATTGCCTATAATTTCCACCTTTTGTCTATTCCATTTGCACAACAGCATGTGAAATTTATTGCCAATCAGTGTTGCTTCCTAAGTGGACAGTTTGATTTCACAGAAGTGTGATTGACTTGGAGTTACATTGTGTTGTTTAAGTGTTCCCTTTATTTTTTTGAGCAGTGTATATAACTCTATTGGAGGGTGTAGTTGCCGATTAATTAAATTGTGCCTAGCAAGAGACCATTGGCCAGCTGTGTTTTTGTGCTATACAGGCTACATTTGATGGCAGTTTGCAAAACAAATACCCTGCAATTTATCAAAATCATCATGGTATTATTCTGCCAGGTAGGCAGACCTACTTTGCAGTCAATGTTTAATTGGGAAAGTTTTGGGGGGAAAGCCTTCAGAAATGTTCATTCAAACAGCATATTATGACTGACTTGAGCATCGCAAAGATTCAACCAAGACTTCAGACTAGCCTAACATTTTTGAATACCTGGTCTGCATACACGTTGCATACCCATTGTTGTTTGAATACATCTTGATAATAAATGTAAAAATTACAGCAAAAAAAAATTCACTAGCGCCCTAGCGACCAATTAAAAATTGTTGTCACACTGCCTAGTCAAAGGTAGCAGTTTTAAGCCCTGCTCTGTCCCCCTCCGGCCGTCTCTTTCTCCCACCCCTCTCTCTCTCGCTCTCTCTCTCCCCCTTCATCTCTCTCTCTCTCCCCTTTGTCTCTCTCTCTCTCTTTCTCACACACCTCCCACCAGTACCTCTGATGTGTGTATATCTTTACATGCTTCCCGACAGACAGCTCTGTGGTGTGACAGTGTAGAACGTGACACAGGAAGAGAAGAGGCTCAATATAGGCTCACTGAGTCAACTGAAGGGAAAAACACACTCTGGCAGCAGAGTCTTGCCTGTGCCTCACTGAAAACAGTATTGACTGTTATGGAGCGTTCACAGAACGCAAATGGCTCTCATTTTACCTGTCTGGATCATACATAGAGAAAGGACACTATGAAATATAGGCCTAGATAATCTCACAGACTACGTAAACATAAAAATGACGCAGGATTTTAGTTCTGGGTTAACCAAAATGAAGGCCTAGATAATAATATCACAGAGACATAGTGTTATCACAGGCATTCAGTAGGTGTTGTCATATTAGACAAATAAGAGCTTCATAACATGTCGGTGTCTTAACTGAAATATACTGTATTACTGTGCATTAAATCAGTAGTAAAATCACAAAAAAATATTATTGGGAATGGGTGTAATAGTAAACATGACTTTTACTAGGTGAAAAATGTGACCCTTTAAATGAAGTTAAATGATGGGTCACGTAAATGAGGCCTGGTCAGAGAAGCCATCAGAATCTTGTTCAGTGTGTCTCCGCATACAGTTCTCCTTTAGAATAATAGGCTCAGTGTTACTTTAGATAATGGGCTCAGGCAAACATCAGTGCTCCCTTCAGCTCGTCAACAACCAAGCAGCTAATTAGTGTACAAAGAACTAATTACTATAACCTGGCTCTCCCTCTCCCTGGGAGCACACGTACTGCATCCTGCCATGTACCTCACTCAGAGCCAAGTCTAGAGCTCTTTCAGGACTGTACTAATTTGGCATCCTACGAAAGAAAACAGACTGAAACAGGAAGGGACTACATTAACTTGTCCAATCAGAAACACTCCTCTTAATTTTCTGTAGAAAAATATTTTGCTATCAAATCAAAGTGCTTCACAGAAAAAAAACCTGAATAAAAACAGTGAAAATAAAAACGTAAATATTTACTACACTACAAACATAAGAGGATAAAATACAAAATAATAACAATAAAAACTGAGCGACTAAAAAGTACCCTTAGGGAAAAGCAGAGCTAAAAAGGCGTGTTTTAAGATCTCTTTTAAATATGTCCACAGTTTCGGCCCCCCTCAGGTTTTCTGGCAAGCTATTCCAGATGCTGGGGGGATAATAACTAAAGGTTGCCTCCCCAAGCCTCTTGGTCCTAAGGTTTGGGATAGTTAAAAGGCCAGTGCCAGAGGACCTACTGTGTACATAACTTAAAAGCATGTCTGACATGTATTGGAGTGCCGAATCAAGGATTGATTTAAAAACCAATAGAATAATCTTAAAATGATTTCTATCTCACAGGCAGCCAGTGCAGAGACCATCAAACCAGTGTAATGCGTGCTCTCCGTCTGGTCTTGGTCAGTCCCTGTGCTGCAGCATTCCGTATGTTTTGCAGATGACCAATGGCTTTCTTTGGTAGACCAGACAGGAGAGCATTACAGTAGTCAAGCCTGCTTGTCATAAAACGATAAATGAGTCTCTCTGTATCAGCCTGAGAGAGAAAAGGCCACACCTTGGCAATTTTCCTCAGGTGGTAAAAAGCAATTTCAAAATTGAGTTCAGATTCTAAAATAACACCTAAGTGTTTTATCTTTATTGACCGTGAATTAAAATGTGCGGCCAGATTCTCTCTCTCTGTGCTTTGGCTCCAACAATAAGTACCTCGGTCTTGTCTTGATTTTAGCTATAGGAAGTTGTGATCCATCCAAGTTTATATATCACTAATACAGTCTAATAATTTATCAGTGGAGCTAACGTCCTTTGGTGACACAGAAATGAAAGCCGTGTATTTTCTGCGTAGCAGTGAAAATCAAATCAAATTGTATTTGTCACATGCGCCCGAATACAACAGGTGTAGACCTTACAGTGAAATGCTTACTTACAAGCCCTTAACCAACAATGCTTTAAGAAGTTAAGAAAAAAATTAAATCCAAGAGTACAAGCACAGAGAGCTGTTTGGCATCTGTGTTAGCTCTAAGATAATTGACAATTTTTACTAAGGCTGTCTATGTGCTGTGGTGGGCACAACAACCAGATTGGAATTTTTCAAAAATACATTTGGCACTTAATTAAAAAATTATTTCGCTGTTCGAAAACCAATTTCTCCAGAATTTTGCTTAAGTATGGAAGGTTGGAGATTGTCCGAAAATTGCTAAGAGCTGCAGAATCTATATTACTTTTCTTCAGAAGGGGTTTCACCATAGCAGTTTTTAGTGCAGTGATGAAAGTGCCTGATCAGGGAGTGATTAACTTCAGAAATGCAATTAAAAACTTTTTGGAAGAAGGTGGTGGGGATAGGATCTAGAAGGCTGGTAGAAGGCTTAAATCGTGGTATCACTTTCCTGAGCATGTCTATGTCAACCAGGGAAAATAAATCTGTAGTGCCTTTGCGTGGTAGGCTAGGAAACATATGAAACTTCTCATCAGGTTTTGCTTGACTGATACCCAGCCTAATGTTTGTTATCTTATCTCTGAAATATGCAGCAAACTCATCACATTTAAAGGTGAAGGAAAGTTCACATAGGATTTATCAGGACATCAATGGTCAAGAAGAGCAGTCTAATTATTCTGATTATTAGTGATGAAGTTAGAAAAATGCCTCGTTATATTGCCAAGTTGCTCTCTACGAATATGACAATGAACCCTCAACTTTGACTTCATCCACTTCTGCTCTGTCTTTCTGCAATTTCTCTATTAATGGATTCGTTTCCTCACTCAGCCAAGAGGCTCTCCTTGTTTGGATGCGTTGCTTTTTTCAACTTTACTGGAGCTACGGCATCAATGGTTGCCCTTAACTTGCTATTCAAGTTATCAACTAAATCATCACAAGAAGAAGGCAGAATAGATGATGGAATATTGTTCAAACACTCAATAAAATATTAATAATGGTTTCAGAATTACCTGGTGCTGTGGGCAACATGGTAGTAAAAAATACACAGTGGTGATCAGATAAAGCAACATCAACAACAGAGGACATGTCAATAGAAAGCCCCTTGGTCATAACCAGGCCCAGGTTACGACCGCGGTTATGGGTGGGCCAAGCAACACGTCGGATAAAATCCATAGAGTTCAAAAGATTCAGAAATTCATTGGCCTTTGTCAACATGAATATGATTTGATCATAGTTCTCAAAAACAATAGTTTGGATAAATCAGTAAAGAAAAAGGGGCAGTGTTTTGGTGGCCTATACAGCGTTATAGCCAGCACTGGTGGCTGACATTTAAACAGTACAGCATGATACTAAAAAGACCCAAAGTCGCCAAATGAAATGTCCTTACAGCTGAGAGTATTAGTAAAACTAGAGGCTGTCCTCCCATCCTTTTTCCATTTTCTGATAAAGTATGAAAAGCTGTCGTCCGGCGGAAGGGGGGGGGGGGGGGGGGGGTATCACTCTGCCCCTTGGGCAACTTCCTCGAAATCACCAATGGAATAACAACCGAATCATTAATGTTACGACCACGTTTTCTGACAAACGCCACTCTATGGCGCCAGAGATAAAAGAACATAAATTAGGTTACTCACAATAACCATAGTGCCATTTCTATAGGAGTTGATATGGTTTCCATGTCCTCTGTTACTTATTCTGACAGGGAAACTGTAGCACCGCCAGACCCTGTCTGTCAGTCTCTAAAACAGTTTTTGATGTTGCTGGAAACAATCCTGGAACCCCTGCGGTTAGGGTGAATCCTGTCTCTTTTAAAAAGCGCAGGTTGCTCCCACAGCAAATCAAAGTTGTCACAAAAAGAGACATTCCTGTCGTTGAAAAGTTTCTTCGGGTGCTCGTTTAGGGGAAAGAGTCGGCTGAAACGTTCCGAACCCCTTCGGTAGCACGGGAGGGGGCACGAGATCATTGTTATCTTCCCTATGCTAGAGGTGGTAAAATGTTTGTAGTCCTCCTGCAGTTCCTCAGATCGCCTACAACGAAGGTTGTTAAATCCTACGTGAGTGACGATGGTGTCAATATTGGAGTAGCTGGCCAGAACCAAGGGCAGGAGGGAGTTGATGTAATGGTTACGGGCGCATTGGTGACAGTGGACCTTGGTTGGTCTACAGACTGTAGGCAGGCCAAAATCTCTCACAATTATGGTGGTTGTGACGGAATCCAATGGGGAAGCGAGATGCTGAAATGCGGTGGCCGTGCGGGAGGGTACCACTTGGCGGCCGCCGGCTGTTGCTATACACCCAGGATCTGTGCTGACTCCCGGGGCTAGAAGGTCCATCTCAAGCAGGGCAAAGCTGTTTAATACTTGGATCGGATCTTCTCGGATAGATGAAGGGTGACCAGACTTCCTTCCTGACCTCCTACGCCTTGCAAGTGCCCAGTGTCCAGCAGCTAACAGCTACCTAACAGCTGGGATTAAACACGATTTAATGAAAACTATTTCATAAAAACAACTGAGTGTGGACAGTACATTGTTCTGTTGCGCTCTCTGATGTATTGATTAGGGCACTACAAAGTGCCCTACTGAATACAACCCTGTTCAACTAGCGCTCAACAAGGTAAGCAGTCTGGGAAATGTAGACTGCGGGAAGTCCAGCCAAAGTCAACCCAGGACATCTCTCCTTTTCATCAGAAAAGTTATAGCGTAAACCCAGATGACTTACCTCTGACAAACAGGGGAAAAGAATGTATGAGACTTAGAAGGTGAAGTAAAATATTAGAAGAAAGAAAATCTGTTTATGAAAGGCAATCTCTTCACTACTTGTGACAGTTTAATTAACCTTCTCTGTGCGAGTCTGTGATCTACTATTCTGAAAGCCCTGCACCTTCAAAGGGATGCGGCGCAAGAGTCTTTTATTGGCCTGCCGCTTCGGATGAGAAGTCAATCATCATTGGACCATAGACATACAGCAAGCACAACTATCAGAACCTCAGTTCAGTGAGCATCAAAGGCTAGCAAGCAAATTAATAAGGGATATCTGATGGATAACAGTGATAGGCAAATAAATTATCCTTTTATAATATTATTATTATTTTGAATAATAAGAATGGAATTTAAAGCGCCTTTCAAAAAAAAGCAAGGACACTGTACAGCAAAGCGTATTCATGGTTAAACGTTTCGTCACAATATTGTTTTGAGCATTCATTTTAGGACTGATTCTCATTCTACTCGATGCATTGTCAATGAGTGCTGATGAAGATTGAATCAAAAGTGCATTAAAGTGGCTTGGAAAAACAATGACATCTCAAAGGGGGCCAAATAATGAATGGATTTCCAGGCCACTATAATGCAATTTAGGCGAAAGAGTCATTAGCCTATGTTCAAATTGACTTGACTTATCACGACTTTTGGGCACCATCATGGCGGAGGGCGACTTGAGAACGTTCATAACAATGCCATGACGCGACGGAGGTGCCACCTATCGATAAAAAAAAGAAAAAAAAGAATAAGACTGAAATTAATTAAAGCTACAGTACATAGCTCAAGGTTAATGCTTGGCATACATTCCTTAACCGATAACCTTATTGTAAGAAATTCTGGACAAGACCCTCTGTCTGAAATTACTCAAATGTCAACTTCCTTTTCTTTCTTTTCTCTGAGAAAACAGGATAGACAGAGCAGTCAAAATGAAAATGTGTAGAGATTTTCCAAATAACTCTCTGGGATGACTCTTAGCAGAGAGGTCTTAGACAGAAACATGGGTGCATGCCAGCCTAACATCCCCCTGTCATCACAAACAACAAACTCACACAGAGTGAGGTCTGAAGCTACAGCGTACACTTTCGCAATAGGAAGGGTATTTGACCTTGTCAGTTCAGCAGTGAAATGTTTATTTTTTTACAAAACAACCTTGGCATAACCTCTTCCGCTAGTTTTTATGTTTGAATTCATACAATAGATGCCCATGAACATAATTAAATATTGAGGGACGGAGAAATAAGGCTGTGCAGTAGCAACTTAACCTATACACAACCTCAATGTTTACTCACCTGAAGCTGAGGGCAACCACAATGCAATCTATAGAATTCATGAGCACATGTATTTTTAATGAAGAAACTTGTATACGCTTGTCAATAATACATATCTTGTCCTACTTTTCCACCAGGATATAACCGACTAACAGGAGGAAGTGTCTTTAATGTATTCTTTGTGTCTGACGTTGTGTGGACTTTGCGTGCAAGTCTGTGGTACCTCTCCCTCACACCTCCTGTTCTCAATGAATCACCTGAGTCCGATTGAGCTAGCTGAGCGAGAGAGAGCGTGAGAACACAATTTGGAGAAGATGGAAGTGAATGTATTATTCATTAGAAACCGATTCAGCCTCAATCGTGAGGATGATTCAGTGTAGTGTAGAATAATGTGGTGTAGTGGGACTATAGTTGTCTGCCGTGACACTTAACTCTCTCTCTATAAAAAGGAGTCCTTTTTTTGCCCAACCTCCAACCCCTCTTTGGAGGACAACTACAATGGCCCTTAGCACTCTTCTAAAACACATCAGGTTTTGACATGATGGGGGTGGACGGTGTGAAAACTAAGGGCAAGGTAATATGAAAATGCAAGGTAATATCTGATTAGAGTTATAGTACCATACAGTTACTTTTCAGTTCCTTTTGAAAATCCAACTAGGGAGAAAATGGGTTTTGGTTTCCGAAGCTGCAATTGAATCGCTTCCGAGCAGAGGAGGAAAATATGGTTCCAGTCATTGTTGCTGTTGTGTTCAGCTTGTTTCTACGCGTGTTATTTACGCATTCAATAAGGCACCAGATAACAAAACTGGGCTGGCAAATTGGGTCTCATTCATAGAAAGTGAAAATGTATCTCTTAATAAAGTGTGTTTACCTCAACATGTCATATCTCACACACAACAGGAAGATATACTGTACACCCCAGCTCATATTGGACAGCACAAGGTAGATTGAGTAGAAACATCATATCATCCATTTTCACAATTTTTGGTTGTGAGGGACTGAATAAGATTATGGGCAGGGGCACCTGATCCTAGATCAGTTAGACTCCTAAGCAGCCACCTTTTGCACCAACATTCCAAGAAGTGCTATTGGTTGTTCTACACATCATGAACTACGTGAACCGATGGTTGAATCCATCACACAGACACAAGACGAATTATGAATATGTGTTAGCAAAGTGTTGTTTTGGATTGAGTTCTTCTAAAATGTGTTATTTTGGTTTTATGCCCTCCTCGTCCTCTCAGAGAGTCACCCAATGACCCGACGGCTTTGTTGGGTAAGCAGCTCAATTAAAGGCTTGCATAACCGGAGGCTTGTTATTTTAGATTTACGCATTGACCGATGCGATAAGACAAGAGGTTGCTTAATTGATTCTCCCCTTTCAGCTCAAATTAAAGCCATAGCATTAGCTTTTCCAGCCTGTTTCCTGGTGTGTGTGTGTGTGTGTGTGTGTGTGTGTGTGTGTGTGTGTGTGTGTGTGTGTGTGTGTGTGTGTGTGTGTGTGTGTGTGTGTGTGTGTGTGTGTGTGTGATGGATTCAACCATCGGTTCACGTAGTTCATGACATGTAGAACAACGAATAGCACTTCTTGGAATGTTGGTGCAAAAGGTGGCTGCTTAGGAGTCTAACTGCTCAGAAGCAGGGCTAATATACTTCCAAGTGCAACACCCACTTCAACATAACCAATACATTATGTCTTTGCCGTATATAATCAACAATTAGATCTCAAGGAGTCAATAACAGCTAAATAAGTGCTCTGTCTTGAACAAGGTTGACCTGACAGAACAGGGTCAGCTTCATAGAAGAAATAGGGTGCATCCAAAATGACACCCTTTTTCCTAAATAGTGCACTACCTTTGACCAGAGCCATATGGGCCTTGGTCAAAAATAAGGCACTATAAAGGGAATAGGGTGCCATTTCGAAAGAAGCCTTGAGACAGCAGTATGAAGAGATTTTTACTTCTAGCTGAGACTTAATTATACACTCGCTGGCATGTCACTGCAATCTAATGACCAATTAGTCAGAGTCTAGTTCAGTACATCAGGAAGGGGTAAGGAGAGGAAGGGGGGGGAACAACCCAAACCACTTTATATCTCCTGTCTCATCTCCAAAGCATCCCAATGTGATGATGACAAACCCATACTATGTGGGTGAAGGGGGCAGTCTATACATGGGCTTGACATGGGCATTATGTTGGCAGTCTTTTAAAGCTAGAATCCAAGGGCCTCCTGAGTGGCACAGCGGTCTAAGGCAATGCATCACAGTGCTAGAGGCGTCACTACAGACCCGGGTTTGATCCCGGGCTGTATCACAATCGGCCGTGATCAGTAGTCCCATAGGGCGGCGCAAAATTGGCCCAGGGTCGCCCGGGTTAGGGGAGGGTTTGGCCGGCGGTGCTTTACTTGGTTCATCGATCTCTAGCGACTTCTTGTGGTGGGCCGGGCGCCTGCAGGTTGACCTCGGTCGTCAGGTGAACAGTGTTTCCTCCGACACATTGGTGGGGCAGGCTTCCGTGTTAAGAAGCGCGATTTGGCAGGTCATGTTTCGGAAAAAGCATGACTCAACCTTTGCCTCCTGAGCCCTTTGGGGAGTTGCAGCGATGAGAAAAGATCGAAATTGGAGGGAAAAAGGGGGATTTTTTTTATTTTATTATTAAATAAATGGTGCGGTGAAACTGGCACGTTTGTTTGCAATATTACAATAACAACAACAACAAATCTTCCCCTCGGACATCACTGCACATGCGATTTAATAAAAATAATAATTAAAAAATGTACCACGATGCTGGATGCTCATTTCCTCAAAACAAAAACGATAATAAATGTGCCTGGGTCGGCCAGTAGCGTTATTTCAACTATGTAATGATCTCAGCTTTAAACTCACAACAGTGACAAACCATTCATGGTATGTTACCATAGTGACAGGATGATGCCCAGAAAGTGACGGCTCTGCCTGAGACATACAAGGGCTGACTGAACTGAAAAAGTGGAGCTTAGAGAGGCTAATCAGAGAATATCTTTGTTTGTATACAGTTAATACGAGCTTTCAATTAGTAGTTTCAGAAACTTTGCATCAAAAGGAAAAGCTTTTCTAAATGTCTACCCACCAACGCTATTGGAATCAAAACGTTCACATAATTTAAAAACTCATTGCGTCCCAAACCAAAGCTTTGCCTTTCCCCTCTCTTTCTCTCGCTACCCTGCTATGCAGAGTCTACTGTACATACCTCCCATTAGAGTCAATGTCAGGTTACAGTAGATTTTAAGTTACATAACAGATCACAAACAGTCTATCAGCTTCACCCAGGTGTTCCCTCATTATGCAATGAATATATCGACCCACTGCCTCCCTATCTCTCTTTCTCTGTCCCTCTCACTCAGCATGCTTTCTCATGCTGCCATTCAGCCACGGCCCAGGCTGCACTCCCAGAGCAGCGCTGTGTCTAGAGGAGGAGGGTGTGGGGGGGGGGGGGGGGGGGAGACAAGCAAACAATTTCTCCTTTATACACAATGTCCACCAGTAAATATCTCAATGGACAAAGGATACTGGGCAGTGAATACATTTGAACTATGGGGAGGCAGTACAGCGTGCTGTTGCCTTGTATGCACTGTTCTCTGCTTTGCTTATCACAGACACCTGACTGGCTTAGTGCTGTGGCAGTGTTGTTGACACAACAGTATTACTACGTGAGATTCTCTAGTGTAGAGGTTTCGAGAAAATGCCCTCGGCTAGACCTTTTACCATAATGTAAACTTGGGAACTTGTCACCTCTTACGCCATCTCCGGAGGTCGCGGACGAGCCTTGCTCTAGTCACCCACCTCCGAGCCAACGGACGCAAATAGAATTGTCTCATGTAGCGAAATGCTCTTCCAGGAAAAAATCTTAATAGCAGAGCAATGTTTTTGAAACAGCTGAAATGTATAGACATGTTCCTTATATTTGAGACTTGAGTTTTTAACCTGAAATTGTAGTAACAGCATGATATTGATCTAAATTAAGAATGGGTTGTTCTAAGGTAACTTTTTTTTTTAAGTTGTAAGTCAGGCCTACTTTACTTAGATATTTGTATGCTTGTGAATTGTTGTATTAATCAAGAGTGCAAAGCGGTTAAGAGTTGCTTGCATAGTTGAATAGCTACTTTATTAAAAACATGCTTACTGGCTACCCTGCAAACAATAATGAGTCGTTAGGACGAAATGATCACCTGAAGTCATCAGGACGTTGTGCCACGGTCCCCAGGCGGTTTCATCTAGTTTCCCGGTTGGTGCCAGTGATGTTCCCCGAGGACATTTTTAGGCTTTTCTTGTGATGTTCGGTCATTCTTGGGATGTTGTGTCATGGTACCCTGTAGGTTTTTGTCTAGTTCCCGGTTTGTCACCTGATGGCCACAAAGAAACGATCCCCCTCCCCCGAAATGTTTTGAACAAGGGCACGCACACCCTAGTTTCACTACACATCACCCCTTGTTACTGCGGCAAAGCCCATCAAAAGGCCCTGACTGGTGAACCACTAATCCAGTCGGAGCTATTTGTCTTTTCCTAATGCTAGGGACACGGCACCCACACACACAGTGCTTTTAAGGTAGTGTTTTCAACTGAAATTTTGACACACTTTGATGTACATGATTACAATGTGTGTTTATTCATATAGTCATTTTTATTTGACATGTCCTCACCTGACATTTGAATTCACAAGCTCTCGGTTCGCTGCAATCTTATCTTCCTGCTACACCAACATGTCGGTATAAATGACTGATTTCACCTGTAGGCCTATTCCTACACTTTGCACTTCAAAGTAAATCTCAGCTCTGTAAAAAAAAAATATATATTTATCGTAGTGATTCAGGAGTAACATTAAAACAGAATTATATCCCCCACCAACATTAGACAACTATATAGACAACCCTCAAATTGTTGAAATAAGTAAATGAAATCAATGAGATAATAGTCAGATAACTAAAATAGCAGTGCAGATGGCACTCTTTTGCGAAGTGCAGAGATGTTTTATAGGTAATGAACGTGTAAGGGACTTCTACAGAGGTTGTGGCGCAGCAGAAAGATCAGCATACCTCAAATCCAGAGGTTCTGAATTCAAATCAAATCTAAAATGGTCACATACACATGGTTAGCGGATGTTACTGCGAGTGTAGCAAAATGCTTGTGCTTCTAGTTCCGACAGTGCAGCAATATCAACAAGTAATCTAACAATTCCACAACAACTACCTAATACACACAAATCTAAGTAAAGGGATGGAATAAGAATTTGTACATTAAAATATATAGATGAGCAATGACCGAGTAGCATAGGCAAGATGCAATATATCGTATAAAATACAGTGTATACATACGGGATGAGTAATGCAAGATATGTAAACATCATTATTAAAGTGGCATTAATAAAGTGACTAGTGATCCATTTGCTAATGATTTCAAGTCTGTATGTTGGCAGCAGCCTCTGTGTTAGTGATGGCTGTTTAACAAACTGATGGCCTTGAGATAGAAGCTGTTTTTCAGTCTCTCGGTCCCAGCTTTGATGCACCTGTACTGACCTCGCCTTCTGGATGGTAGCGGGGTGAACAGGCAGTGGTTCAGGTAGTTGTTGTCCTTGATTATCTTGTTGGCCTTCCTGTGACATCAGGTGCCGTAGGTGTCCTGGAGGGCAGGTAGTTTGCCCCCGGTGATGCGTTGTGCAGACCCTCTGGAAAGCCTTGCGGTTGTGCGTGGTGCAGTTGACGTACCAGGCGGTGATTCAGCCCGACAGGATGCTCTCAATTGTGCATCTGTAAAAGTTTGGCAGGGATTTCGGGGTCAAGCCAAATTTCCTAACCCTCCTGAGGTTGAAGAGGTTCTGTTGCGCCTTCTTTACCACACTGTCTGTGTGGGTGGACCATTTCAGTTTGTCTGTGATGTGTACACCGAGGAACTTTCCACCTTCTCCACTGCTGTCCCGTCAATGTGGATATCGGGGGGTGCTCCCTCTGCTGTTTCCTGAAGTCCACGATCATCTCCTTTGTTTTGTTGATGTTGAGTGAGGTTATTTTCCTGACACCACACTCTGAGTGCCCTCGTCTGCTCCCTATAGACTGTCTTGTCATTGTTGGTGATCAAGCCTACTACTGTTGTGTCGTCTGCAAACTTGATGATCGAGTTGGTGGCGTGCATGGCCACGCAGTCATGGGGGAACAGGGAGGACAGGAGGGGGCTGAGCACGCACCCTTGTGGGGCCCCAGTGTTGAGGATCAGCGAAGTGGAGATGTTGGTTCCTACCTTCACCACCTGAAGGTGGGGTCATATTGAAAAGTCGGTAGTGATCATGTGAAATGTAATCATATTGTCATTGATTAAAGATTTGTCCACTATTTTAGCTAATCAGAGTACCACTTACCTTTAAAATCCCCATACCATTTCATTGATTTACTTATAATGGTTTGGGACACCAGGGACCATCACGTGACAAAAACCTCCAGGGGACCATGACACAACTTCACAAGAATGTTCACGGGACCTTCGGGGGACCATGACACAACGTCCAAAGAAAGTCCTAAAAAACGGCATCGGGTATGTACCCGGGACCAAACAGGAACTAGATAAAAACTCCAGGGGAGCATGGACATGGTGAAATTCCCTTGATTTCCTATATAAAGGGCAGCCAGGGATCGAAACGCAGCATGCTCTTGCTGCCATCTCTTGTTCCACTTTGAACAACTAACTTCACCTGCAATATGCCTAAGTTTCAACTTTCGCACCAGCTCCTTCTCCTTGAATCTGTGACATCAAGTGCCATATCGTGATGTTTCTACGTCGTGGGGTCTCCCCCACGAGGACGAACATGCGCAGTTGTTATCCATCTCCACTGCTGTGGCAGTCGGCTAAATAAAATAATTATCTAAAATGTTTTGAGGGAGTGTGCAATTTGCATGCTGACTGCAGGAATGTTCAACAGAGCTGTTGCCAGAGATTTTAAATGTTCATTTTTTTTATTATAAGCCGCCTCCAACATCATTTTTGAGTATTTGGCAGTACGTTCAACTGGACTAAACCGCAGACAACGTGGACTTCCGGCTTCATCACCTGCGGGACCGTCTGATATTTTTGTTCAGAGTATTTTCAATGTATGGAATCACTTGGGAGTTTCTGGATTTTGGGTGAACTTCTCCTCTAAAGGTGAAAAAGCTAGGTCCGTTTGCGATATTACAACAACAACAAAAGCTACTGCAAACAACACTGTTTTTCCCACACGGACATCATTGCACGCGCGATAGAAGAGCACAATATGTACTGCTTTTTATTGATTTATTTTACCATGATGCGCAACACTCCTCAGCTCGGCAACAAAAACAATAACGGTGGTGGGGTAGCTAGTAGCGCTGTTTCCCCGCTACTGCGGATTTCATCTTTAATATGCAGGTAACTGCTAAAATAAAGGAAACACAAACATAAAGTGTCTTAATAGGGTGTTGGGCCACCACGAACCAGAACAGCTTCAATGCAACTTGGCATAGATTCTACACGTGTCTGGAATTCTATTGGAGGGATGCAACATCATTCTTCCATGAGAAATTCCATAATTTGGTGTTTTGATGGTAGTGGTGGAAATCACTTATCTCAGGCACCACTCCAGAATCTCTCATACGTGTACAATTGGGTTGAGATCTGGTGACTGAAACAGCCGTGGCATATGGTTTACATCATTTTCATGCTCATCAAACCATTCAGTGACCACTTGTACCCTGTGGATGAGGGCATTTTCATCCTATGTGGACATAGCCATGGTGGCCAAAATAATGGCCGGTCCTAAGCATGATGGGATCTTAATTGCTTAATTAACTCAGGAACCACACCTGTGTGGAAGCACCTGTTTCAATATACTTTGTATCCCTCATTTACTCAAGTGTTTCCATTATTTTGTCAGTTACCTGTACATATTATGTACATTTACATTTTGTTGCGATGCATCTGCTACGACTCTCTTCAATCTGAATAAACTCGTAGTCTCCTCAGTCAGTAGTCTATTTTCTCCCAGAGAGAGAGGCAGCTAAGATCTGTCTTTTAAGAGAACACATTTGCCTAGCTGCCACCTGAAACTGATTCTCATTTCTTCCAAGTACACCTTGAAATTAATATACTTGAGCATTTACTTCTGAAACTGTAAACCCAGAGGCTGTCAAATAAAATCTAATAAAACACCCAATGAAAGCATGCTGAAATGAGAGTAATACTTTATCATATAGGGTTTTGATATATTGCCTTCATAATCCTATCACACTCGAACGTGAGAATTTGTCAAAAGCGTGGGTTTGGTTTCTCTCACATAGCAATTGACTAGTCATGCCATTTCCTCTTTGACACAGACAATGGTTTACAACTACCAGTGTATACTGTAAAGTTGTCATCATAAAGGCAAAGTAGTATTACTGGCATAACGTAAACCCCTTCAAATACAGAATTACCCATAGAAAGAGTATTACATTAGTAATTACATTCCTATGGTATTACCAGTGTACAAACTAATTAGGGGGGTTGGTTGTTGACAATTGGTAGCGCTGAAGTACTAAGAGTCCAAGGCTGTACTAAGACCAGTACTTTAGTACTTGGAGTCCTAGGCAATACCAAGAGCAGTATTGTAGTACTGGGATTCCTAGGAAGAACTATGAGTACCACTATAGTACTAGGAGTCCCAGTCTATCATCAGATAAGAGTAGAGTGGTGCCTTGGCAGTTCCGAGCTCAGAGTTTTTAAAATCAGAGCTCATTCTGTTTTAGAACACTGGCCTCAAACAAACACACAGACACAGAGAGAGACATTCACAGAGAGAGAGAGAGAGATATATATATATAGAGAGAGAGAGAGGAGAAAGAAAAAAAGAAAGAAAGAGAGAGAGAGAGAGCTATATATATATATATAGAGAGAGAGAGAGGGGGGAGAAAGAAAGAAAGAAAGAAAGAAAGAAAGAGAGAGAGAGAGAGAGCTATAAATCAAACAGCCGTTGGAGCCTAATTGGCCAGAGCGACTAGCACCAGCCAAAATATTGTTTTCCCTCTGCGCTATCTGCTTCCATCTAAAAGACTTTCATAGAAACTGTGGTTTCCTGTTCCAGGGTGTTGGGCACAGAACATGTTCAAACTTCAATGTTCAACATCCCCTGGTTTGCAAAAATAAATCTCAGCGCACTGAGCCTCTTCTGTAGGAGAAAGGAAGAGAAAGGGGCCAGAAATATATTCTGTCCTGTGAGGAAAGAAAATGAAACACAGTTTCCTTCCCTCCTCCAGCCTGGAGCCAGGCCAACAGTGAGGGAGGCCTCAAAGGCAGAGAGAGGTTTCTCCACACCTGACTGAAGTACTGAGCTCTTACTCATTAATGCTTTCCGTGATTCCTATCATATTCCCACCTCCTTCTCAACCATATTAGAGGGAAAGGTCCAATGTCCCTCCCATCGAACAATTTTGTGGAGGCGAGAAGAGTGGATGTAAGGAATTGAGGACAGATGAATTCTGAAATTGTCATGGTCTCTGCAACCTCTTCAAAAACAGGTCACAGGCATCCAAAAGGATTCTGAACACTATTGCGCCATTCAGCTCCAGCTTCACCTCCATATCAACTGCTAAACCAGGTCAGACCAACCAGGGCGACGTGACATGGGAGTCAGGACCTTCAGACTCACCTCTGAGATCTCCCTGTACAATGACAAAACCTCAGAGGCTCTCTGACAAAAGAAAACCAGGTCATATCTATCAGAGGAGACTAATCTTCACCCATCATCACCGGCCCTGTGGTTCCGTGTCCTCTGGAGCAGAGAAATGGAAAAGGAATGAGGGGAGGAGATTGATAAGATTTTTTATAATTATCAACCATTTTGTTTAGTTTTCTCCTCTGCTGAGGCAATTGTGAGCCTGGCAACGGTTTAAAGTTGGTAGAGAATGGTGCTTGCAATGCCAGGATTGTGGGTTTGATTCCTGCTGGGTTCACCCATACGAAAATGTATGCAGCATGACTAACTTGCTTTGAATAAAAGCATTTCCTAAATGGAATATATTATTAATATTATTTTTTGTATTATGTGAATGTAGGCACCACTACTGAATAGGGTATAGTCACTAGTCTATGAATATTCACTAGTCTATATCCCTGGTATATCCCCCGTCTCCTGAGTCCCCTAATCGGCATCGGCTGCCCTCATAAACGTGTTGCTACTCACAGAATGTTTCAGAGATATCAAGTTATGATGCTGTTTGCATTTCATCAAATGCTCTCAGTCAAACAACCAACAACATTGCACAACTGGTTATTTTTCTGTGTTGGGCCCAGACTGCGTTCTCACCTGCAGCGAACCGCACCACTGTATAAATTGAATCGGCCCAAGATCACCCTTTTTGAGCCAACCATGGTGCGTTGTTTAGTGTCCTCCTGAGTGAAGATAATGTGTTCACACCAGTACAAATGACCCAAACTAAGGGGGTAAACACACCAGAGTTAGGAAAAACTGCTCCAAACCAATTTGGTGTGAAAGTCCCTTTAGAAGCCCAGGCAGAATTGATAGGATTGAGGATCGTCTGCCAATGCGGAGATCACTGCAATGATGTGGAGTTGACTTTGATGTTGTGTAGATCACTTTGATTATGTGTAGAATATCACTTCTAATGTGTTTAGTGGGGTTAGACTATAGGTCATATTCATTCTGTCTCTCATGACAGACTTAACATCAATGTGAATAACTAACTGTTTGGGTTACTTAATACTTCTGCCCCTAGAATCAAATCCAGCAGCAAGCTACTGTAGCACACAATATAATTTCCCAACGCTCTTCAGATGGCTTTAGGTTTTATTATCATCCTGTCTGAGACAAAACTGTCAGAGCTTTACATTTTATGACAGTGCCTCAAACTGTGAATAAAACAAGTTGTGTCTACAAGGGCTCAATAAAACAGGTCAGTTGCCTATATTACAGGCCCTATAAAATGTATGCAATAAGTAACATTGCTAAGCAATGGTAGAGAAAGTTACTTCCTGCAAATTGTTGTTGGGAAACGTTAGCACTAGCACTGTTGCATAACATAAATATCCTCTCAGCAGGATTGTATGTTTGGAGCAGATCTAGAAAAAAATGATATTGACATGGAGGAAGATGATGGTTCAGGTTAAACTGGTAGAGCTGAAACAGACATTTAGCCATAGATGTGGTGAAAGGAATGGCCCGAGAGGGATATTAACTTACTACAGGAGGTCCATACAGAACAGCTTCGTTCGAACTACTAGAACTACTTCTATATATAAAGTCTACCGTTCCCTCAGTCACCTGAAGGCTATGCTCTGGCTGAGCTGAAGTAAATAAAAAAATAAAGATGTTTTATTGTCATATACACCGGATAGGTGCAGTGAAATGTGTTGTTTTACAGGGTCAGCCATGGTAATATGGCGCCCCTGGAGCAAATTAAGGTTAAAAACCGGGCTCAGGGAACGTCGACAGAATTTTCACCTTGTCAACTTGGGTATTCAAACCAGCAACCAGATACACTCATATGTCTGTCTATGGTAAATGTCTCCTTTTACTATGACTGAGCCACTATGTCCGCAAGGCTATATGTTCTGACTAAGTTAGGTCTGAGATAAAAATCAAATCGAAGATTATTTGTCACGTGCGCTGAATGTGCGCTACTCCCTATAGGCTGTCTTGTCGTTGTTGTGTCGTCTGCAAATGTAATGATGGTGTTGGAGTAGTGCCTGGCCATGCAGTTGTGGGTGAACAGGGAGTACAAGAGGAGACTGAGCACACACCCCAGGGGAGCTCCAGTGTTGAGGATCAGCGTGGCAGATGTGTTGTTACCTACCCTTACCACATGGGGGCGGCCCGTCAGGAAGTCCAGGATCCAGTTGCAGAGGAAGGTGTTTAGTCCCAGGGTCCTTAGCTTAGTGATGAGCTTTGAGGGCACTATGGTGTTGAACGCTGAGCTGTTGTCAATGAATAGCATTCTCATATAGGTGTTCCTTTTGTCCAGGTGGGAAAGGGCAGTGTAGAGTGCAATAGAGATTGTGTGATCTGTGGATTTGATTGGGCGGTATGCAAATTGGAGTGGGTCTAGGGTTTCTGGGATTTAATGGTGTTGATGTGAGCCATTACCAGCCTTTCAAAGCACTTCATGGCTACGGACGTGAGTGCTACGGATCTGTAGTCATTTAGACAGGTTGCCTTTGTGTTCTTGGGCACAGGGACTATGGTGGTCTGCTTGAAGCATGTTGGTATTACAGACTCAATCAGGGACATGTTGAAAATGTCAGTGAAGACACCTGCCAGTTGGTCAGCACATGCCCGGAGCACACGTCCTGGTAATCCGTCTGGCCCCACAGCCTTGTTTATGTTGACCTGTTTAAAGCTCTTACTCACGTCGGCTATGGAGATCGTGATCACACAGTCGTCCGGAACAGCTGATGCTCTCATGCATGCCTCAGTGTTGCTTGCCTCGAAGCGAGCATAAAAGTGATTTAGCTCGTCTGGTAGGCTCGTGTCACTGGGCAGCTCGCGGCTGTGCTTCCCTTTGTAGTCTGTAATAGTTTGCAAGCCCTTTCACATCCGACGAGCGTCGGAGCCGGTGTAGTATGATTCAATCTTAGCCCTGTATTGATGGTTTGCCTGTTTGATGGTTCGTCGCAGGGCATATCGGGATTTCTTGTAAGCTTCCGTGTTAGAGTCCCGCACCTTGAAAGCAGAAGCTCTACCCTTTAGCGCAGTGCAAATGTTGCCTGTAATCCATGGCTTCTGGTTGGGGTATGTACGTACAGTCACTGTGGGGACGACGTCCTCAATGAACTTATTGATAAAGCCAGTGACTGATGTGGTGTATTCCTCAATGTCATAGGAAGAATCCCGGAACATGTTCCAGTCTGTGATAACAAAACAGTCCTGTAGTTTAGCATCTGCTTCATCTGACCATTTTTTATAGACCGAGTCACTGGTGCTTCCTGCTTTCATTTTTGCTTGTAACCAGGAAGATAGAGTTGTGGTCGGATTTACCAAATGGAGGGCGAGGGAGAGCTTTGTACGCGTCTCTGTGTGTGGAGTACAGGTTATTTAAAAAGAAAATCCCTCTGGTTGCACATTTAACATGTTGATAGAGATTTGGTAGAACTGATTTAAGTTTCCCTGCATTAAAGTCTCCGGCCACTAGGAGCGCCGTCTCTGGGTGAGTGGTTTCCTGTTTGCTTATACAGCTGACTGAGTGCGGTCTTAGTGCCAGCATCTGTTTGTGGTGGTGAATAAACAGCCACGAAAAGTATAGCTGAGAACTCTCTAGGCAAGTAGTGTGGCCTGTAATTTATCACAATATACTCTACTTCAGGTGAGCAAAATCTAGAGACTTCCTTAGACTTTGTGCACCAGCTGTTGTTTACAAATATGCACAGACCGCCACCCCTCATCTTACCGGAGTGTGCTGATACAAGACTAGACCCATGTTTATGTATGTCTACTTCCCCCTCATTGAAACTACGGAAGTTCAAGTCCAACCGCAGTACTGCAGGCATCGTTTGCAGAAAACAGGATACCCCCTTATAGTGAATGGAAAAATGGCAATCTTCGTGTAAATAAAGAAATGTTTAGAAGACAATCATGGTATCAATATATTCCTACTAACAGAGATATTAGAGAAAGGACGAGATAGGAATCCCATTGGGCAACAAATGGAGAAATGTATAAACAGTGGCTCTCTGACAATACAAAACCAGGTCATATCTATCAGAGGAGACTAATCTTCACCCATCATCACCGGCCCTGTGTATCTGTGTCCTCTGGAGCAGAGAAATGGAAACGGAATGAGGGGAGGAGAGTGATAAGATTTTTTATGATTATCAACCATTTTGGTTGAAGGGCACAGACATATTTTTCACCTAGTCGGCTCGGTAATTCAAACCAGCGACCTTTCAGATACTGGCCCAACACTAGGCTACCTGCCACCCATAACATACATGTCGGTAAAGGATTGTATTAGCGAAACATCTATGTCTGTTTCCATTTACGCATCGACGCAAACAGTTGCGGAGATCAAAGCATGTGCGGGTCGTAATGACACCTTAGCTAAGGAGCTACAAAATAATATTGGTTATGTGCTCCAAATTCTTTTGAAAATGTATTTTGCAAACAGTTTGTTTAACTTCACAATTTTTCCAACTATTCTCTCTCACTCATCAGTGGTATCAATAGATGAAGTGGAGATCTGCCTTGCAGTTCGAGGGATGAAAATAGTACTACGAATATGGGGTCAGGCAGGAGAGGAAGGTTAGATATTTTTTCTCCTCACCTTATTGGCTCAGCTCCATTTTCAGATGGTTAATTCAAAAACCAGAATGTGCCAACTAGAAGCCACTTTTTGCGTATTTTAAGGTTGTTTTTGCGTGCACGGTACACTAAATGCGTCCAGGTTGGCAGGTCTGTGTTTGGCTTCAATGTGCTATTGAGTCTTCACATAAGAATGAATGTCATGTGATCGATGGCTTACATTCATATATACAGTCATTGATATCTACATTAAATGTCTTCTGTTTCCTATCCTCTGTCTGCTTCAGGCTATATGTTATGGCTTTTTTAACATTTTTATTTCACCTTTATTTAACCAGGAAGGCCAGCTGAGAACAAGTTCTCATTTACAACTGCGGCCTGGCCAAGATAAAGCAAAGCAGTGCAACACAAACAACAACACAGTTCCACATGGAATAAACAAACATATAGTCAATAACACAATAGAAAAAAGTATATATATTCAGTGTGTGCAAATAAGGTAAGATAAGGGAGGTAAGGCAATTAATAGGCCATAGTGGCGAAATATTTACAATTTAGCAATTAAACACTGGAGTGATAGATGTGCAGAAGATGAATGTGCAAGTACAGATACCGGGGTGCAAAGGAGAAAAAGAAAAGAAACTCTATTGGGATGAGGTAGTTGGATGGGCTATTTACAAGATGGGCTATGTACAGGTGCAGTAATCTGTGAGCTGCTCTGACAGCTGGTGCTTAAAGTTAGTGAAGGAGATATGAGTCTCCAGCTTCAGTGATTTTTGCAATTCGTTCCAGTCGCTAGCAGCAGAGAACTGGAAGGAAAGGCAGCCAAAGGAGGAGTTGGCTTTGGAGGTGACCAGTGAAATATACCTGCTGGAGCACGTGCTACGTTTGGGTGCTGCTATGGTGACCAGTGAGCTGAGATAAGGCGGGGCTTTACCTATCAAAGACTTATAGATGACCTGGAGCCAGTGGGTTTGGCAACGAATATGAAGCGAGGGCCAGCCAACGAGAGCATACAGGTCACAGTGGTGGGTAGCATATGGTGCTTTGGTGACAAAACGGATGGCACTGTGATAGACTGCATCGAATTTGTGGAGTAGATTGTTAGAAGCTATTGTGTAAATGACATCGCCGAAGTCAAGGATCGATAGGATAGTCAGTTTTACGAGGGTATGTTAGGCAGCATGAGTGAAGGATGCTTTGTTTTGCGAAATAGGAAGCTGATTCTACATTTAATTTTGAATTGTAGATGCTTAATGTGAGTCTGGAAGGAGAGTTTACAGTCTAACCAGACACCTAGCTTTTTGTAGTTGTCCACATATTCTAAGTCAGAATCGTACAGAGTAGTGATGCTGGACAGGCGGGCAGGTGCTGGAAGCGATCGGTTGAAGAGCATGCATTTAGTTTTCGTTACATTTAAGAGCAGTTGGAGGCCACAGAAGGAGAGTTGTATGGCATTGAAACTTGTCTGGAAGTTAGTTAACACAGTATCCAAAGAAGGGCCAGAAGTTTACAGAATGGTGTCGTCTGCATAGAGGTGGATCAGAGAATCACCAGCAGCAAGAACGACATCTTCGATGTACACAGAGAAGAGTCGGCCCGAGAATTGAAACCTGTGGCACCCCCATAGAGACTGCCAGAGGTCCGGACAACAGGCCCTCCGATTTGACACACTGAATATCAGAGAAGTAGTTGGTGAAACAGGCGAGGAAGTCATTTGAGAAACCAAGGCTGTGGTGTCTGCCGATAAGAATGTGGTGATTGACAGAGTAGAAAGCCTTGGCCAGGTCTATCAATACAGCTGCACAGTATTGTCTCTTATCGATGGAGGTTATGATATTGTTTAGGACCTTGAGCGTGGCTAAGGGGCACCCATGACCAGCTCGGAAACCAGATTGCATAGAGAAGGAACGGTGGGAATCGAAATGGTCGGTGATTTGTTTGTTAACTTGGCTTTCGAAGACCTTAGAAAGGCAGGGTAGGATAGATATAGGTCTGTAGCAGTTTGGGTCTAGAGTGTCTCCCCCTTTGAAGAGGGGGATGACCGCAGCAGCTTTCCAATCTTTGGGGATCTCAGACGAAACGAAAGAGGTTGAACAGGCTAGTAATAGGGGTTGCAAATATTTCGGCTGATAATTTTAGGAAGAGAGGGTCCAGATTGTCTAGCCTTGCTGATTTGTAGGGGTCCAGATTTTGCAGCTCTTTCAGAACATCAGCTATCTGGATTCGGGTGAAGGTGAAATGGGGGAGTTTGGGCAAGTTGCTGTGGGGGGTGCAGGGCTGTTGACCAGGGTAGGGGTGGCCAGGTGGAAAGCATGGACAGGCATAGAAAAATGCTTATTGAAATGCTCAATTATAGTGGATTTATCGGTGGTGACAGTGTTTCCTAGCCTCAGTGCAGTGGGCAGCTGGGAGGAGGAGCTCTTATTCTTATGGACTTTACAGTGTCCCAGCACTTTTTGGAGTTTGTGCTAAGGGATGCAAATTTCTGTTTGAAAAAGCTAGCCTTTGCTTCCTAACTTCCCTGAAAAGTTGCATATCACAGGGGATATTTGATGCTAATGCAGTAAGCCACAGGATGTTTTTGTGCTGGTCAAGGTCAGTCAGGTCTGAAGTGAACCACGGGCTATATCTGTTCCTGGTTCTACATTTTTTGAATGGGGCATGCTTATTTAAGATTGTGAGGAAAGCACTTTTAAGGAAGAACCAGGCATCTTCTACTGACGGAATGAGGTGAATATCCTTCCAGGATACCCGGGCAGGTCAATTAGAAAGGCCTGTTCGCTGCAGTGTTTTAGGGAGCGTTTGACAGTGATGAAGGGCGGTCATTTGACCACAGACCCATTACGGACGCAAGCAATGAGGCAGTGATCGCTGAAATCTTGGTTGAAGACAGCAGGGGTGTATTTGGAGGGCAGGTTGGTTATGATGGTATCTATGAGGGTGCCTGTGTTTACGGATTTGGTGTTGTACCTGGTAGGTTCATTGATCATTTGTGTGAGATTGAAGGCATCAAGCTGAGATTGTAGGATGGTCGGGGTGTTAAGCATGTCCCAGTTTAGGTCACCTAACAGCACAAGCTCTGAAGATAGATGGGGGGCAATCAATTCACATATGGTGTCCAGGGCACAGCTGGGGGCAGAAGGTGGTCTATAGGAAGTGGCAACGGTGAGAGACTTGTTTCTGGAAAGGTGGATTTTTAAAAGTAGAACCTCAAATTGTTTGGGCACAGACCTGGATAGTAAGACAGAACTCTGCAGGCTAACTCCGCCCCCTTTGGCAGTTCTATCTTGTCAGAAAATGTTAAAGTTAGGGATGTAAATTTCAGGATTTTTGGTGGCCTTCCTAAGCCAGGATTCAGACACGGCTCGGACATCGGGGTTGGCAGAGTGTGCTAAAGCAGTGAATAAAACAAACATAGGGAGGAGGCTTCTAATGTTAACATGCATGAAACCAAGGCTTTTATGGTTACAGAAGTCAACAAATGAGAGCGCCTGGGGAATGGGAGTGTAGCTAGGCACTGCAGGGCCTGGATTAACCTCTACATCACCAGAGGAGGAGTAGGATAAGGGTACGGCTAAAGGCTATAAGAACTGGTCGTCTAGTACGTTTGAAACAGAGAGTAAAAGGAGCAGGTTTCAGGGCACGGTAGAATAGATTCAATGCATAATGTACAGACAAAGGTATGGTAGGATGTGAATAGAGTGGAAGTAAACCTAGGCATTGAGTGACGATGAGTGAGGTATTGTCTCTAGAGACATCAATTAAACCAGGAGAGGTTACAGCATGTGTGGGAGATTGGACAAGAGGGTTAGCTGAGGCATATTGAGCAGGGCTGGAGGCTCTACAGTGAAAAAAGACAATAATCACTAACCAAAACAGCAATGGACAAGGCATATTGACATTAGGGAGAGGCATGCGTAGCCAAGTGATCATAGGGTTCAGTGAGTAGCTGGGCGGGCTGGAGACACGGCAATTCAGACACCTAGTGGGCCAGGGCTAGCAGGCTAACAGATGGGCATTCAGGGGACGTCGCGACGGAAGAAGTTTGTTGTAGCCCCTTCGTGCGGTTACGTCGGCAGACCAGTCGTGATGGATCAGCAGGGGTCCGAGTAGTAAAAGGGTCCAGGCCAATTGGCAAAATAGGTATAGTAGCCTAAGAAATTGGCTGATGGACCTCTTTAGCTAACAGTCCGTTATGCTCTAAACAGCTAGCGGGCCGCGGCAAGCAGGCTAGCAGATGGGCATTCAGGGGACGTGACTACGGAGGAGCCTGTTGAAAAAAAAACTTGGGCAGATTACGTCAGTAGTCCAGTTGTGATGGATCGGCGGGACTCCGTATCGGCAATTAAATCGGCCCAGGCCAATTGGCAAAATAGGCATTGTAGCCCAAGGAGTGGCTGATGGACCTCTTCAGCTAGCCAGGAGATGGGCCTAGCTAGCTTCAAACATACAGTGGCTTGCGGAAGTATTCACCCCCTTGGCCCTTTCCTATTCTGTTGCCTTGTACCTGGAATTAAAATTGATTTTGGGGGGATTTGTATCATATGATTTACACAACATGCCTCCCACTTTGAAGATGCAAAATATTTGTTGTTCTGAAACAAACAAAAAATAACAGAACACTTGAGCGTGCATAACTATTCACCCCCCCCCAAAGTCAATACTTTGTAGAGCCACCTTTTGCAGCAAATACAGCTGCAAGTCTCTTGGGGTAAGTCTCTATAAGCTTGCCACATCTAGCCACTGGGATGTTTTCCCAATCTTCAAGGCAAAACTGCTCCAGCTCCTTCAAGTTGGATGGGTTCCACTGGTGTACAGCAATCTATAAGTCATACCACATATTCTGAATTGGATTGATGTCTGGGCTTTGACTAGGCTCTTCAAAGACATTTACATGTTTCCCCATAAACCACCCAAGTGTTGCCATGCTTCACTGTGGGGATGAGGTTCTCGGGGTGATAGGAGGTGTTGGGTTTGCGCCAGACATAGCGATTTCCCTGATGGCCAAAAAGCTACATTTTAGTCTCATCTGACCAGAGTACCTTCTTCTGTATGTTTGGAGAGTCACCAAATGTGTTTGCTTATTTTTTTCTTTAAGCAATGGCTTTTTTTCTGTCCACTCTTCCGTAAAAGCCCAGCTCTGTGGAGTGTACGGCTTAAAGTGGTCCTATGGACAGATACTCCAATCTCCGCTGTGGAGCTTTGCAGATCCTTCAGGGTTAATGCCCTCCTTGCCTGGTCCGTGAGTTTTGGTGGGCGGCCTTCTCTTGGCAGGTTTGTTGTGGTGCCATATTCTTTAACATTTTTTATAATGGATTTTACAGTGCTCCGTGGGGTGTTCAAAGTTTCAGATATTTTTTTATAACCCAACCCTGATCCGTACTTCTCCACAACTTTCCTGACCTGTTTGGTGAGCTCCTTGGTCTTCATGATGTTGCTTGCTTGGTGGTGCCCCTTGCTTAGTGGTGTTGCAGACTCTGGGGCCTTTCGGAACAGGTGTATATAAACTGAGATCATGTGACATTTAGATTCTACACAGGTGGTATTTATTTAACTCATTATGTGATTTCTGAAGGTAATTGGTTGCACCAGATCTTATTTAGGGGCTTCATAGCAAAGGGGGTGAATACATATGCACGCACCATTTTTCCATTATCCTTTTTTTTTTTTTTTAAACAAGCAATTTTTTTCATTTCACTTCACCAATTTTGACTATTTTGTGCATGTCCATTACATGAAATCCAAATAAAAATCTATTTAAATTATAGGTTGTAATGCAACAAAATAGGAAAAAGACCAAGGGGGATAAATACTTTTGCAAGGCACTGTAGCTTGGCCTGAGAGGTACAAGACCAGACCCGTGTGTAGTTTGTCTCTTGTTACCGCTAAATCTCCTCCAGGCAATGTTCTGGCTTCATGAATAATCCATCCATGAACAGTAAAGCAGCCTTTTGTTGCTCTGACATGGGGATTGATACCCTGTCTATCCACACAAACTGCCTGGTCAGGTTCAGTCCATCAGTAGACCCTCCATTCTTCTCTCCTTTACTCTGCCCATCCAGGACCTGTCAGGCTAATGGCTAACGGCTCAGACCCCCCAGGAGATAAACAATGTGTGTGATACAGGTGACCGACACTGCTGTCTGATAGTGACACTGCAGTCTGCTTCAACTTGTGATTTTATAAAGCAAGTACACATTCACAGGTATAAGGTAATAACCCTCTGCTTGTATGCATGACTAGGCAGTACTAAGTATAGTACACAGATGTGCAGTTTCAATTGCATTGCTTATGTTTTTTTATTTTTTATTGAACCTTTATTTAAAGTCAGTTAAGAACAAATTCTTATTTACAATGAAGGCCTACATCAGCCAAACCTGGACGACGCTGGGCCAATTGTGCGCCGCCCTATGGAACTCCCAATCACGGCCGTTTGTGATACAGCCTGGATTCTAACCAGGGTGTCTGTAGTGATGCCTCTAGCACTGAGATGCAGTGCCTTAGACTGCTGCGCCACTCGGGAGCCCTGTCAAGGTGTGTAGGCTACAGCAGACACAAACGGTATCCTATTTCAATAGAAACACTGGGCACATGGCAATCAGTACCCCTTCTACTGATTGATACCCATTGTGTTATCAGACATCAGCCAGGAGCCACATATTGTGTTAGTGTAACAGTGTAGGGCTTAGACTAGGCTATTAGATAGGCACATATTGCATATCAGTGAAGCTATTACTAATTGTAAACAGTAGAGTGGTGAGGTGGGATCTGGTGCTGTGAAGCAGAACAAAGACATCCTGCCTTCTCTGTGTGTGGGGGGGAGGGGTATGCAGCCGCAGAGTGAGACGCTGATTAGCAACGCTACATTACCTCTCTGTGTCCAAGGGCAACTGTTTCACATCAACACACTCTTTGGAACAGAGCAGCTAGCTAACCTTACCTCAGAGTTCGCAAAGCAAATATCCTGAAGTTCCTTGTGTGATGGAAATGTTGAATTTAGAATATAAAAGTTGCTTGTTGCAATATTACCATAAACATCTGAGTGAGAAAAGTGATTGACAAGTGTTTTATTAACGGGTTGTATTTTCCTCTATTTACAGAGGGAAGATTAATGTTGAGACAAAGATCTGTAGTTATGTTCCGTTCCTCTGTCTGTGCAGTTCACACATTACCACATACAGTGCTATAATTAGAGAGAGATTTGCATTTGAATGTGTTTGTGGGACTTTGGTCGCTGGAATGGGGTGGGAGGGTTGAGGGCATAGAGAATAAATCCAACCAGCCTGAATAACGCAGCAATCCATTCCCATGCTACTGTGTGTAGAGAACAACTAATATGGATTACATAGGGCTGATGCCAATACCAATTTTTTGGGCTAAAATATTTTATTCCGATATTCAACAATCATTTAATTTAATTTGAAAATGTTGATGCCAACTTTGCCCAGAGAAAGTGATGTATGCATTAATGAATCAATACATATATTCAATTTCAATTTGTTGGTATCAATGTAACTACAGAAAAACACAATGGTAATCATTCACATTACATGCAAGCAGTTCGTCAACAAAGAGAGTTATATAACATTTTTTGAAGACAATCAGCTGTGGAATCAGCATGCTTTGCATATTATCACAAATAAAGTTATAGGGTAGTGAAATGACCTTAGCTTCAGCTGTAAGCTAGCTAGCTAGCTAGCTAGCAAAGTTAGCTTTCTGCGACTGAATGTAACCTATTATGGTAGCTACCTGGCTTGCTAGCTAGCAAGCTACCGAAATCTTGTTTTGTAAAGAGCTGTAGCCTGTTATGGACATTGTTTTGCCAAACAGTAAATGAATGAACACTTCAAATTAGGCTTGGGCGGTATACCATATACCAGGTTATTTGGAAACATCCACGGGATGGTTTTTCAAAACTGTCAATACCGTTGAAACGTGTAATTTATAGCTACTTTTTAAGTAAATACCTGCTGTCAACTTGTGCAATACGTTACAGTGATAAATCAGATTGTGTTCTTCATTTCACATGAAGCTTACCGTAGTTCCCCAGAACAGTTGAGCTGGTCACATGTTTATTTGTAAATAGCACAACGGGAGAACCGGGAGCAGGTGATCCAATTGTGTATTGACAGGGGTCACGTTTTATATTGAAAGCCAACAGTGTGTTTTGCTTCAATAGAGTGATCAGGGACGTGCAACTATAGTTTTCCTTCACAGAAAATACATTACTGCAAAACATTCGGCAGAAAATAGCTTCATTTTTATAAAAAGACAACAGAAGTGCAACACTATTTGGCTGGCAGCCACACAAATAAATGAGCTTACAATGAAAAAGCATGGTCTTTTTATGGCAAAATCAATGCATGGTAATAATATTTCTAATGTTTGTAATAGAAAGAATGTAGCCAGCTACATTTCCAAATGTTTTTCTTAAAGTTAACCTTGCATATTACCGTAGAAAAGTATGTTGGCTACACCCAAGAAAATTAGCGGAGAAAAGTAGTTAGAGCGCTGTCTGCCGATAGAATATATGTTGGTGAATTCTCATCCGAGTGGAGAAGTGCAACTGAAGCACAACATTTGTCTAACGTCGACCAGAAATGACAATAAGAAGAGTGAATGAGTAGCACCGGCTTGTGCGCTCGCGCTTCATTGAGTACCTCAACTGTGCCGATACTCAAAAATATCAGCCCAACCGATCATCGGTCGTTCTCCAACTGTGTGTATGTGTGTGTGTGTGTGTGTGTGTGTGTGTGTGTGTGTGTGTGTGTGTGTGTGTGTGTGTGTGTGTGTGTGTGTGTGTGTGTGTGTGTGTGTGTGTGTGTGTGTGTGTGTGTGTGTGCGCGCGCATATGAGCGAGAGAAGCAGGATAGTGCAAAGGTGTGACTAGCTCTCCACTCTCTCCATATCCACCTCTCTTCCTTTCTCTCAAACCCTCTACCTTCCCTCATCTCTTCTTTTTTAGCTCTCCAAACTCTTTTTCAGCCATTATCTCTCTGTGCATCCCTCACCTTCTCCCACCCTCTCCCCATACTACATTTGTCTCTCCCTTTGTAACTATGATCTATCTACTTCCTCTTCTCTCTGCTACATCCACAATTCTCTCTAACCCTTCTCCCTCCCTCCCCTTCTCTTCCTCTTTTTCTCTCTGTCTGTCTGCCACTGAGCTGTGCTTTCTGCAGTGCCAGTGTGAATATCAACATGGAGCACCTGCCACTCAGAGAGGGTTGGTGTGAGCGGTGGTGCATGCCTGCAGCAGGGGACCCTACCCTGGGGACACAGCTGTAACACTGGAGAGAGGGCCACCGGTCACAGGAGACACACATCTCAAACCACACACACAACCACAGACAGTGACACCTTGGGAGGGAGTGACACATCAGGCTAGGCATATGAACCACATTGTCCTGTCCCAGGGGATCAGCAGGGTTAGAGATACAGAGTCTGGGTTAGAGTAGGTCTCACACCTACCTGCTTGTCATGGTTCTTCTCACTGGACAGGACCTGACTGTCATAGCAGGGTCCCTTCTCACTGACCAACCCATCAAGCAAACACACACAGGCAGACAGACGGACAAAGAGAGATGTATGGCTACAGTACGTCCACACAAACACACATCACAGGAAAAAAAGGGAGCAATATTTTGACAGTCAGACAAACCACAAATCAGATCATATCACTTCAAATACTCTGTAGAGCACTCAGCTAAAAATGTATTATCTTATGATAATATAACCACTTTTTCTGTCCGGCAAAATGAGACCCTTAATCAAAGAGGGTAAATTGAAAACGCAAACAATAATCTCTGAGCTAGAATGTCAGTTGTGGAAAAATCACCCTGATTAACTTTTTAGTCATATATCTCAGTTTACCTATTTGTTTATGGCCTTGCTTACACCAAGCAATTTTTAAAATTCGTATTATGTATGAGCAAAATCTCTTCCATTTTATTTGGAAAGGCAAACCAGACAAAATTTAAATTGTCCGATATATAATGAATATGAATTCGGATGGCAGAAATGATTAAATATTAAAGCATTAGACCTCTCACTAAAGGATTCAGTCATACAACAGTTATACTTAAATCTGAACTGGTTCTCTAGCAGATTAGCAAGAATGTCTCACCCCATGTTCAAAATGACCTTTTTCCTTTATTCAGATTACAACCTCTCACTTTTGGTTATTCCAAAATATCACTATTTTTAAAACAAGCCATAGAAAGTTGGTTGCAATTTCAGTTTAATCCACCAGAATGAACAGAAAAAATAATACAAATATTATGGTTAACCTCAAATATAAAAATCTATAAATAAAATGAAATAAAAACTGTATTAAAAAAAGTATAATCTTTGTAAATGATATAAATAGGACTGGGAGTTGTGTCACACATGCAGCTAACACATTTATATGGACATTTCTGCTCTACCTACAATTACAACCAACTAATTGCAGCATTACCGCAAAAATGGAAGACGAAAGTGGAAGGGGGTAAAAGTAAGGAAATAGTCTGTCAGCCCTGCATTAAAGACCATAATTGTTTAAAGAAAATTGTGATAAATGAAAATGTATACCAGTTTCATATAAGCACCAAAAAATTGGCAGCTGTGCCATAAAGATTGCAAAATAGTTGGGAAGAGGTTTTTGATGTACCGATTCCATGGCACATGGTTTATCAATTGATACACAAAACTACCCCGGATTCAATTTAAATAACTATTGCAACCAATACAGTCGTGGCCAAAAGTTTTGAGAATGACACAAATATACATTTTCACAAAGTATGCTGCCTCAGTTTGTATGATGGCAATTTGCATATACTTCAGAATGTTATGAAGTGTGATCAGATGAATTGCAATTAATGGCAAAGTCCCTCTGCAATTCAAATGAACTGAATCCCCCAAAAACATATTTACTGCATTTCAGCCCTGCCACAAAAGGACCAGCTGACATCATGTCAGTGATTCTCTCGTTAACACAGGTGTGAGTGTTGACAAGGACAAGACTGGAGATCACTCTGGCATGCTGATTGAGTTCGAATAACAGACTGGAAGCTTCAAAAGGAGGGTGGTGCTTGGAATCATTGTTCTTCCTCTGTCAATCATGGTTACCTGCAAGGAAACTAGTGCCGTCATCATTGCTTTGCACAAAAAGGGCTTCACAGGCAAGGATATTGCTGCCAGTAAGATTGCACCTAAATCAACCATTTATCGGATCATCAAGAACTTCAAGGAGAGCGGTTCAATTGTTGTGAAGAAGGCTTCAGGGCGCCAAAGAAAGTCCAGCAAGCGCCAGGACCGTCTCCTAAAGTTGATTCAGCTGCGGGGTCGAGGCACCACCAGTACAGAGCTTGCTCAGAAATGGCAGCAGGCAGGTGTGAGTGCATCTGCATGCACAGTGAGGCAAATACTTTTGGAGGATGGCCTGGTGTCAAGGGCAACAAAGAAGCCACTTCTCTCCAGGAAAAACATCAGGGACAGACTGATATTCTGCAAAAGGTACAGGGATAGGACTGCTGAGGACTGTGGTAAAGTCATTTTCTCTGATGAATCCCCTTTCCATTGTTTGAGGCATCCAGAAAAAAGCTTGTCCGGAGAAGACAAGGTGAGCGCTACCGTCAGTCCTCTGTCATGCCAACAGTAAAGCATCCTGAGACCATTCATGTGTGGGGTTGCTTCTCAGCCAAGGGAGTGGGCTCTCTCACAATTTTGCCTAAGAACACAGCCATGAATAAAGAATGGTACCAACACATCCTCCGAGAGCAACTTCTCTCAATCATCCAGAAACAGGTTGGTGACGAACAATGCCTTTTCCAGCATGATGGAGCACCTTGTCATAAGGCAAAGGTGATAACCAAGTGGCTCGGGGAACAAAACATCGATATTTTGGGTCCATGGCCAGGAAACTCCCCAGACCTTAATCCCATTGAGAACTTGTGGTCAATCCTCAAGAAGCGGGTGGACAAACAAAAACCCACATATTCTGACAAACTCCAAGCATTGATTATGCAAGAATGGGCTGCCATCAGTCAGGATGTGGCCCAGAAGTTAATTGACAGCATGCCATGGCGGATTGCAGAGGTCTTGGAAAAGAAGGTTCAACACTGCAAATATTGACTCTTTGCATCAACTTCATGTAACTGTCAATAAAAGCCTTTGACACTTATGAAATGCTTGTAATTATTGTAGCATTCCATAGTAACATCTGACAAAAATTAATATTTGTGTCATTCTCAGAACTTTGGGCCACAACTGTAGAATGTTATATATATATATATATATACACAATACCGGTCAAAAGTTTTAGAACACCTACTCATTCAACGGTTTTTCTTTATTTTTACTATTTTCTACATTGTAGAATAATAGTGAGGACATCAAAACTAGGAAAGAACACATATGGAATCATGTAGTAACCAAAAATGTGTTAAACAAATCAAAATACAGTAATCCCTCGTTTATCGCGGGGGTTACGTTCCGAAAATGACCCGCGATAAGTGAAATCCGCGAAATAGAACTATTACATGTATACAAATACAGTGACTCACGTGTAGGCCGTTTCACTGCTCTTCAGACTGGGCCGCTGCATCCTGACTGCGCTCTGCAGTGTTCTCTTCTTCTGAAGCCCGCGGTGCAGGTGTGTTTGTTCGGGAGAAGAACATAGTGATAGGCAGCTGTTGTCGCTCTTTTTTCTTCTTTGCAAAAAGATCCTTGTACACCGACATGCCACCATCGATTACGTTGGAGAACTGTAATGAACGGCTCATCAAAGGGTCCCATTCCTCAGCTACTCGCTTAAGTTCAGTGGCCATTCGCACCATGGTTGCTAAGCGACCAAGCGTTAGTCCTTCCTCCTCATCTCTCGTGTCCAATTCGTAGCATGTTTTGATACAAGAAGCGGGAGTGAGTTTTTAGCGAATCAGAATGCAGAGCACAATGCACCAAAAAAAAATAAAAAATGCATTATGAAAATCCGCGAAATAGCGAATCCGCGATAAGTGAACCGCGAAGTGGCGAGGGATCACTGTATATTTAATATTTCAGATTCTTCAAATAGCCACCCTTTTCCTTTATGACAGCTCCCCCAGATCATCACCGATCCTCCATCAAATGTCACAGTGGGTGCGAGACACTGTGGCTTGTAGGCCTCTCCAGGTCTTGCACCCACTGTGAAATTTGGTGGAGGATCCGATCTGGGGGTGCTTCAGCAAGGCTGGAATCGGGCAGATGTGTCTTTGTGAAGGACGCATGAATCAAGCCACGTACAAGGTTGTCTGTCCTGGAAGAAAATGTGCTTCCTTCTGCTCTGATAATGTTCCCCAACTCTGAGGATTGTTTTTTTTCCGAGCAGGACAATGCTCCATGCCACACAGCCAGGTCAATCAAGGTGTAGATGGAGGACCACCAGATCAAGACCCTGTCATGGCCAGCCCAATCTCCAGACCTAAACCCCCTTTGAAAATCTCTGGAATGTGATCAAGAGGAAGATGGATGGTCACAAGCCATCAAACAAAGCCGAGCTGCTTGAATTTTCACGCCAGGAGTGGCATAAAGTCACCCAACATGTGAAAGACTGGTGGAGAGCATGCCAGAACGAATGAAGGCTTTCATTGAAAATCAGGGTTAATCCACCAAATATTGATTACTGAACTCTTCCTACGTGGAAACATTAGTATTATGTTGTTTAAAAATAAATATTAACTTATTTCTTTGCAATATTAGAGGTCTGACAACACTGCATTTTTTGTTCTTTTGACCAGTTGTCATTTTCTGCAAATAAATGCTCTAAATGACAATATATTTATTTGGAATTTGGGAGAAATGTTGTCAGGAGTTTACAGAATAAAACAAAAAGGTTCATTTTACACAAACACATACCTATAAATAGTAAAACCAGAGAAACTGATAATTTTGCAGTGGTCTCTTAATTTTTTCCAGAGCTGTATATGGGGATACAAACATCCCAGATCTGCAGATTTTGCTGCAAAGAGACATAATCATTAGATCATTTGTTTTGGAACTGTCCATATGTAACTTGTTTTTGGTCGCAGGTTCAGAAATGGCTAAAGAACTGCAACATTTCCCTGTAGCTTTATCTGCAAATAGTCAATCGATCAATAACATAATAATACTTTTGGCAAAAATGTTATCTTCGATTTACAAATCTGTAGAAACTATGAGAATAGAAAGGTTCAGAACTTCTCTCAAACATCACAACACAGTTAAAAATATGGCAAATAGAAATCAAAACTGGATGGTGTTCAGAGATATATGGGAGGGGTTGAGGGTAGCTGAAGGGTGGGAATAAAACCAAACAAAATATAACTATTGTAAAATACCCTATGTCCGTAACATTTACAGTTGAAGTCGGAAGTTTAGGTACACTTAGGTTCGAATCATTAAAAATCGTTATTCAACCACTCCACACATTTCTTGTTAACAAACTGTAGTTTTGGCAAGTTGGTTAGGACATCCACTTTGTGCATGACACAAGTAATTTTTCCAACAATTGTTTCCAGACAGATTATTTCAAAACGCCTGAAGGTACCACGTTCGTATATACAAACAATAGTGCGCAAGTATAAACACCATGGGACCACGCAGCCGTCATACCGCTCAGGAAGGAGACGCGTTCTGTCTCCTAGAGATTAACGTACTGTAGTGCGAAAAGTGTGAATCAATCCCAGAACAACAGCAAAGGACCTTGTGAAGATGCTGGAGGAAACAGGTACAAAAGTATCTATATCCACAGTAAACGAGTCCTATATCGACATAACCGGAAAGCCGCTCAGCTAGGAAGATGCCACTGCTCCAAAACCACAATAAAAAAGCCAGACTACAGTTTGCAACAGCACATGGGGAAAAATATCTTACTTTTTGGAGAAATGTCCTCTGGTCTGATGAAACAAAAATAGAACTGTTTGGCCATAATGACCATCGTTATGTTTGGAGGAAAAAGGGGGAGGCTTGCAAGCCGAAGAACACCATCCCAACCATGAAGCACGTGGGTGGCAGCATCATGTTGTGGGGGTGCTTTGCTGCAGGAGGGTCTGGTGGGTCTGGTGAAAATGATGTGGATATATTGAAGCAACATCTCAAGACATGAGTCTGGAAGTTAAAGCTTGGTCGCAAATGGGTCTTCCAAATGGACAATGACCCCAAGCATACTTCCAAAGTTGTGGCAAAATGGCTTAAGGACAACAAAGACAAGGTATTGGAGTGGCCATCACAAAGCCCTGACCTCAATCCTATAGAAAAAGTGTGGGCAGAACTGAAAAAGCATGTGTGAGCAAGGAAGGAGGCTTACAAACCTGACTCAGTTACACCAGCTCTGTCAGGAGGAATGGGCCAAAATGAATCCAACTTATTGTGGGAAGCTTGTGGAAGTCTACCCGAAATGTTTGACCCAAGTTAAACAATTTAATGGCAATGCTACCAAATACAAATTGAGTGTATGTCAAATTCTGACCTACTGGGTGTCACACCCTGACCTTAGAGAGCCTTTTTTATTCTCTATTTGGTTAGGTCACGGTGTGACTTGGGTGGGCAAATCTATGTTTCTATTTCTTTGTTGGCCTAGTATGGTTCCCAATCAGAGGCAGCTGTTTATTGTTGTCTCTGATTGGGGATCATACTTAGGCAGACCTTTTTCCCACCTTAGATTGTGGGATCTTGTTTGTGTGTAGTTGCTTTCTGCACTGCATGTAGCTTTACATTAATTTTGTATTTGTGTTTTTTGGTATCATTTAAAATAAAAGTCAGATGTACTTCTACCACGCTGCACCTTGGTCCAATCCATCTTTTAAAGAGCGTGACACTGGGAATGTGATGAAAGAAATAAAATCTGAAATAAATAATTCTTTCTACTATTATTCTGACATTTCACATTCTTAAAATAAAGTGGTGATCCTAACTGACCTAAGATGGGGAATTTTTATTCAGATGAAACGTCAGGAATTGTGAAAAACTGAGTTTAAACGTACTTTGCTAAGGTGTATGTAAACCTCCGACTTCAACTGTATATAGTATGTACAGTGCATTCGGTAAGTATTCAGACCACTTGACTTTTTCCACATTTTGTTACATGCAACCTTATTCTAAAATTGATTAAATTGTTTTTTTTGTCCAAATTAATCTACACACAATACCCCAAATGACAAATTTGCAAATTTATAATAATACAATTCTTTTTTAAATAGCAAAGTACTGGGTAAATGTGATAAGGCACCTTTTGGTATGACATTACAAGCTTATCACACCTGTATTTGGGGAGTTTCACCTATTCTTCTCTGCAGATCCTCTCGAGCTCTGCCAGGTTGGATGGGGACCGTCACTACACAGCTATTTTCAGGTCTCTCCAGAAATGTTCGATCGGGTTCAAGTCCGGGCTCTGGCTGGGCCACTCAAGAACATTCAGAGACTTGTTCCGAAGCCACTCCTGCGTTGTCTTGGCTGTGTGCTTAGGGTTGTTGTCCTGTTGAAAGGTGAATCTTTGCACCAAACTCTAAGGTCCTGAGCGCTCTGGAACAGGTTTTTATCAAGGATCAAGCTGCCTCCACCATGCTTCACCTTCTGGATGGTGCCAGGTTTCCTCCAGACATGAGGCTTGGTATTCAGGCCAAAGAGTTCAATCTTGGTTCCATCAGACCAGAGAATCTTGTTTCTCATGGTCTGAAATTATTTTATGTGCCTCTTGGCAAACTCTATGCGGCCTGTCAGGTGCCTTTTACTGAGGAGTGGCTTCCGTCTGGCCAATCTACCACAAAGGAGTGATTGGTAGACTGCTCCAGAGATGGTTGTCCTTCTGGAAGGTTCTCCCATCTCCACAGAGGAACACTAGAGCTCTGTCAGAGTCACCATCGGGTTCTTGGTCAACTCCCTGACCAAGGTCCTTCTCCACCGATTGCTCAGATTGGCCAGGCGGCCAGCTCCAGGAAGATTCTTCATGGTTCCAAACTTCTTCCATTTAAGAATGATGGAGGCCACTGTATTCTTGGGGACCGTCAATGCTGCAGACATTTCCCAGATCTGTGCCTCGACACAATCCTGTCTCAGAGCTCTACAGACAAGTCCTTCGACCTCATGACTTGGTTTTTACTCTGACATGCACTGTCAACTGTCAACTTGGGGTCATTGTCCATTATATAGACAGGTGTGTGCCTTTCCAAATCATGTCCAATTAATTGAATTTACCACAGGTGGACTCCAATCAAGTTGAAGAAACATCTCAAGGATGATCAATGGAAACAGGATGCACCTGAGCTCAATTTCGAGTCTCATAACAAAGGGCCTGAATACTTATGTAAATAAGCTATCTGTTTTTATTTTTAATAATTCTGCAGAAATGTCTAAAAGCCTGTTTTCGCTTTGTCATTATGGGGCATTGTGTGTAGATTGACGAGGGAACAAAGTTATGTAATACATTTTAGAATAATTCTGTAACATAATAAAATGTGGAAAATGTCAAAGGGTCTGACAACTTCCGAATGCACTGTTTCAGCTAGAAGTAGAAGCCTAACTGTTGTTGTCCATTAGTTTACTCCAATTAGGGAAGGGGTGGCAGGGTTAGGGGAAATAATTAAGGAAAATATATTTACAAAAAAAATATATATATGGGGGATTGGAAATGATGCAGACAATTACAATGATGGAAGCTACAATATATAAGCAACATTAAAGCTGATCTAACCCTTAACAAAAATATAATAAAATAAAATATCAGTTGTCTCCACAGCTTGCTCAGAGTTGTCCCGCTAGGTGAGTGAACTCTCTGATTGGATAAGGAAGTTGGCCAGGTATGAGTTAACTCTGATTGGATAAGAGAGTCAATCTGGCCGATGCTGTAACTGATTTGAGCCATGTGTCTCATCACAAAGCAGAGCTGGGCTCAGTGAGGCCCGACCAGGCCGGCCAGGAAATGAACAGGTAGGCAAAGAGGGTTCTGGGATTGTTGGAACTCCATTGAGCACACTGACAATCTGATTACCTCACACAGGCTTAGGAGCCTTTACAGTCAGGATGCTCACGCACACACACACACACAGTTACATGCACACGCAAATGCACGCATGCAAAAACACACACACACACACACTGCATGTGGTCATGGTATTTTGGGACAAGAGACAGGAAGAAGGGGAAAATCCAACATGGAGGAGAACTGTTTTAACACACACAAGCAAAAAAAACATACAGTACTGACGCAAATTACAGCCAAATCCAAACAACAACATCCAGTCCAGTGTGGCTTTAATACAAACCTTGATTGTGGTTTCCACTTCCTGGGTTGCACCTGTGTGCCCTCTGGCCAATCAGCAGTGTTTATTTACTCCAGCAGCCAGTTATTTGGCAGCTGGCCAGGCCAGGAGAGGAGAAGCCTCCCTCTGAGCCAAACACAATTTACAACTGCTTCATAATTCACACACTCTGGATCACTTAGCATTTGTGTGTGTGTGTGTGTGTGTGTGTGTGTGTGTGTGTGTGTGTGTGTGTGTGTGTGTGTGTGTGTGTGTGTGTGTGTGTGTGTGTGTGTGTGTGTGTGTGTGTGTGTGTGTGTGTGTGTGTGTGTGTGTGTATCGGATGGTGGGGGTGGGGGAATAAAAGGAAACAGGGAGGAAAAGAGGAGGAGCGAGCAGGCAGCAGAAGCAGAAAGGAAACAGGGCAGGCTTTTTGCCTGGGGTGACCCAAAACAGCTAATTAGGCCACAAATCACAGACTAGCGGAACCCACAAACCACATCCCTGGATGATTACTACAGTTACTGAGTCCAGTCTAAAAGCCTGCTTCCCCTGTCCAGCCCTGTCCACTCCCCACCCCTCCCCCATTATGTTGGTCTACACATAAACCAATGATGTGTACACACACACACCCTGCTCTGAATCCAGATAAGGGCTGCATTAAAGGGATAGTTCATCTAAATTACATGTGGGTTTACTTACCTTGTAAGCAGTCTATGTAAAAGGTGTGATAACTAAACCAAAGCATGGCATGCTTTCTTAGCACTGTATCCAAAAGCTAATGTCCCCCCCCCAAAAAATGTAATGTCACATATGAAATGATAAGTGCAGTGAAATGTGTTGTTTGTGCCTTGCTCAAGGGCACATCGACAGAGTTTTCATTTTGTCAGCTTGGGAATTCAAACAAGCAACCTTTCAGCTACTGGTCTAGTACTCTAACCCCTAGGCTACCTGCCTTCGTGTGGATCAACAAGCTCGGAGACAGCTTCTACCCCAAAACCATAAGACTTTTAAATATTTAATTCTGTGGTTACCCGGACTATCTGCATTGACCATATCTTGCACTGACACTATGCACACCCACAAGACTATACAGTGCAATCGGAAAGAATTCGGGCCCATTGACATTTTTCACATTTGTGACCCGACATATGTCGAAAGTCAGGACTTCACAGGAGAGCCATTTGAACGTATTATTATTTTTAAAATTAAAAAATGGGACCTCCCTCTGCAACTGGATCCTGGACTTCCTGACGGGCCGCCCCCAGGTGGTGAGGGTAGGTAGCAACACATCTGCCACGCTGATCCTCAACACTGGAGCTCCCCAGGGGTGCGTGCTCAGTCCACTCCTGTACTCCCTTTCCACCCACGACTGCATGGCCAGGCACGACTCCAACACCATCATTACGTTTGCAGACGACACAACAGTGGTAGGCCTGATCACTGACAACGACGAGACAGCCTATAGGGAGGACGTCAGAGACCTGGCGGGGTGGTGCCAGAATAACACCCTATCCCTCAACGTAACCAAGACTAAGGAGATTATTGTGGACAATAGGAAAAGGAGGACCGAGCACGCCCCCATTCTCATCGACGGGGCTGTAGTGGAGCAGGTTGAGAGCTTCAAGTTCCTTGGTGTCCACATCAACAACAAACTAGAATGGGCCAAACACACCAAGACAGTCGTGAAGAGGGCACGACAGCCTATTCCCCCTCAGGAAACTGAAAAGATTTGGCATGCGTCCTCAGATCCTCAAAAGGTTCTACAGCTGCAACATCGAGAGCATCCTGACTGGCTGCATCACTGCCTGGTACGGCAACTGCTCAGCCTCTGACCGCAAGGCACTACAGAGGGAAGTGCGTACGGCCCAGTACATCACTGGGGAAAAGCTGCCTGCCATCCAGGACCTCTACACCAGACGGTGTCAGAGGAAGGCCCTAAAAATTGTCAAAGACTCCAGCCAGCCCAGTCATAGACTGTTCTCTCTACTACCGCATAGCAAGCGGTACCGGAGTGCCAATTCTAGCACAAAAAGTCTTCTCAACAGTTTTTACCCCCAAGCCATAAGACTCCTGAACAGGTAATCAAATGGCTACCCGGACTATTTGCATTGTGTGCAACCCCCAATCCCTCTTTTTACGCTGCTGCTACACTCTGTTTATCATATATGCATAGTCACTTTAACTATACATTCATGTACATACTACCTCAAGTGGCCCGACCAACCAGTGCTCCCGCACATTGTCTAACCGGGCTATCTGCATTGTGTCCCACCCACCACCCGCCAACCCCTCTTTTACGCTACTGCTACTCTCTGTTCATCATATATGCATAGTAACCATATCTACATGTACATACTACCTCAATCAGCCTGACTAACCGGTGTCTGTATGTAGCCTCGCTACTGTATATAGCCTGTATTTTTACTGTTGTTTTATTTCTTTACCTACCTATTGATCACCTAATACCTTTTTTGCACTATTGGTTAGAGCCTGTAAGTAAGCATTTCACTGTAAAGCATTTCACTGCATTTCACCTGTTGTATTCAGCACACGTGACAAATAAACTTTGATTTGATGATTTGAAATGCGTTTTTTGGCAGAAATGCCTTCTCAAACATGTGAACTTTCATGTGCCTTAATAACAAACTTGTATGCCATCTGTAAATACAAATACAATTGTTAAATTACGAGCCTTGTTGGTTAAGCCACAGAAAAAGTCAGCAACCTTCACACTAGCCATGACTGGCTGAGATAATGAGTGGACTGGACATGCCGAGAGAGGCGTTTGGATTGGTCTACCATATCTGGCTTCTGTCAATTTGAGCTTGTCAGTCTGTGTTGGCAATCCTGTTGAACGTGGCTTTTTTATAAATGTATTGTGTAGTGGAGCTGCATAAGTGTTTCTCTCCACATTTTGGAGGATCAGGTTTTAAAATCAGTGGAATTAGAGTATGATAAAATGGTTCCTCCTTTAAAAGTTGCGAGCTTACACCGCGGGACTTAGAGGTACCCAGCGTCACGGCTTCATTGCTCCAGACCACCACAAGGGAAGTTAGAGCACTCATTATGCATTTGGGTCCCAAGGTTTTTAAATTACCAATCATATCGAGTGGATCCAATGATGAATTTGACACGGGCCACCCGTCCCTGGTGACTTCAGCAAAGACGCCTGACAAAACATTACGGGGAAGGAAATGCATGTAGTTATAACGTCACAACGAGTCAAGCAAAGAAATGTACAATTGAGAGGAAGATGTTAGTTAATGTAGAGACAAACTATTGTGCATATTTTTTTGTCATAAAGTAAATTTATGAAAATCGCTATTTAGCAAGTTTTCTTTCAGCCATATCCAATACCAGGTGTATCAAACTCATTCATTATAGCAAGCAGGGCGCAGGTTTCGAACCCTCAACATTCTAGCCCGAAGTCCAGCACGCTATCGACTGTGCCCAAATGTATTAATAGGGGTTGTGGCCCGATTGTGGCTAAAAACACTTTATTAATTGGAAACTTTAACGTGGAAAGTGGAAAAAGTATAATTTTTTTCATAAGCATAGCCGGATGGGCTATTAGCTGAACAATAGACTATTCAACCTTTACTAATTGCCGAGCTAGCTGTGGAAACAAGAGATGAACTGCTACAAAAAAGACTGCTAAAGCTTAAGAACACTCTGTAATGTTTACAACTACATATACTATGAACTCGCGAAAAGTGGGAGATGTGGTCAAGAAACACTGGCATGTTTTATTTACGCAATAAATTGGTCCATCCAACGGCTAGCCACAAAAGAAAATCAGCCAGGCTCTTTTACGCCCTCTTCCAAATGTTAGCTATAATTGCAGAGGTTGCGCACAGTGCAACAATATGTATGTGTGTGAATATTTCTGCCACCCACATACAGGAAAACGGTTCCAAATAGATTACATTACATGCTCCACCATCCATGTCATCTAAAGTTCAATAGGAGAAACGACAGGGGATAATCCAGCCACAGTACCTTTTAATGACCTAAAACATGACATTTCTACCTTTAGATTTTGTGGCATAGAGAAAGTTAAGATATCAGACAGGGGAGGTGATATAAATAATATTTTCACCCTCCTGACATTATTTCCTAAAGGTCTTAATGATGAAATGCCTGTGTATGTTATGTTGTAAATTTGAACATGCGTGAGGCCGATACGTAAAGCTTATTAAAGATCAGTGATACGATCAAGGGCAGTGTGCGGGTTCCTTCTCCTTCTTCTTCATATTATCCGGCTGTTGCCATGCAAATGCAAAAAAAAAAATGCTCAGATGTGCGAGTGCCTTTTGAATTTTGAATTTGACTTTACAAATAACAAGAGGGCTTAATTGGAGTCTACTTCTTTGGAGCCTAGACCTATATAAAATATCTTAACTGGCTGAGGTAGACAATGAGGCTTAACAGCCTAATAGAGGTAGGATTTTTTTCATAAGGCCTACTTACAATTGCAACTGGTCAAAAATGTAGCATGCTGCATAAAACAATCATTTAAAGAAAAAAAGTCTGCACGTTCAAACTAAAACAATGTAACTAATAATGAAAGCGCACATTTGTAATTCCCAAACTCTAAAAGTAATTGGAAAGGTAGATACAAATTATGTGTGACATTGTGGTTACAATAAAGAATGTAGCCCATCATGCAAATGATTCCTACTGGCAGGACAATAGACTTTTTATAGCCCGGCTAATGTTGTGAAAATCCCTCAACTTGCAATGTATTCAATGCTTAAGTACTCTAAAGTCTTACATTTCTAACTCAAAACAGCATTTCTTCATCAACATCTTTATGCTTTCGTTTATATTCTTGATCTTCTTCCTTTTTTCTGTAGCAATTTTGAGCAGATTGCTCAAGGGCCACGGTTGATTCGTATGTGAAGATGACGTTATTGAATGTCTCGCCAGTTTTGATCCATGCCTGGGCCTGCAGGACGCAAAGTTCTTTGTTTGTCAGACGAATCATTGGGTCGAAACTACAGAACAGTACAAAACAAGTGAACACGGTTAAAGTTTTGAGAATAAATAAAAAATGATATATACATATATTTATGCCAGACACACCTGTGAACTCTGGAACTCCACCTCCGACAGGCAGAGTCAACATACGTGGCGGGTTCATCAGGTTTTTGGTTCACCCTGACATTTCCTTTCCTCTTCTGACAACAGAACTTGACCAACTGCTCACCAGGCACAGCAAGGGCCGCCCGGACCGTTATGCTGTTCTGCTACTCAAGGATGTGTAACCGAAGAGAGATACCACGAGTGGGCACAGAATACATAGCCTTCCTGCTGTGGCCGTCTATTTCAGCACAGTTTCGCGCTGCTTTGAGACAAGCATGGAGAAACTAAATTGTTCAAATATTCCGTGATATTCTTAAGATATGTGTTGACTGAATATAAGCAAGTGATGTCTCCTAAATAATCAAGTTAGGTGTCTCCAGAAATAAATCATTCTAAATAACTGGCTTTATTTACAAATTAGTGAGAATGTCTCACCCCATGTTCAAGAAATGCCATTGTCTTGCTCACTCTAGGTTAAATGAAAACAAAATCTCCAAAGTATCATTACCTTTTAAACAAAGCGATTAATATTATTAATTCATTTAGAATTATATAAAAGCCTCTCAGATATTCTCACAAATCCTAATGGAAAATGCCCCTTAGATATTAATATAGAGTCCTCCAATCCTCTAAAGGTAAGGAAAATGCCCATTAGATATTAATATAGAGTCCTCCAATCATCTAAATGTAATTATTGGCGGAGAGTCACATCATTGATTTTTTTTTTTTTAGATATACTGTTAAAAATGGTGTAGGTCTTCTTTATTTAAAGAGCATTTTGAAGTTAGAAGCAAAAGCCTACAACTATTTTAGCACCGTTTCACGCTGCTCTGAAACAAGCACAACACAGGGATTCTTTAGCTAAATAGCCCAGTACTGTCCTGCCGGACATCACGTTGTACAGCGCCATATTTTTTGTTCCATCCTAATAGAAACCCAGAAGGTTTTTCATTTTTCATGGAACAGAAACACCATAATATTAATCAAATTAATTAAACAGGTACCAGTCAAAAGTTTGGACACACCTACTCATTCAAGGATTTTTCAATATTTTTACTATTTTCTACATTGTAGAATAATAGTGAATACATCATAACTGTAGCAGGTGTAGCCCATCATGCAAATGTTTCCTATTAGCAGGACAAAATACTTTTTATAACCCGGCTACTGTTGGGAAAAATCCCTCAACTTGCAAAGTATTCGATGCTTATGTACTCAAGTGTCAGAGTCATTTGCTCTTCTAGTTAGAGCCTAATGTTAGCTAGCTAACATTGAGCCTGGTTGGTTAGCTCCCAGCACTGTGGCACTGTTGGCACTTTGTTCATTGTTGCTTAACTAGCTGGCTGGCTTGTTAGCTAACGTTATGTGACGTGTGTGATCTTAAACATTATTTCCCTAGCTAGGTTCATTGTTTACCTAGCTACTGTTGACTAACCCCATTCCATACAAACCTTCACAACGGCGGCATTCAAACGAGGCTGCAATGAAAACTAATGGGACTGTAGCGACTGTGTTGGCATCAACATCTGGGGTGTGAAATACCTTTCTATTCAAGCGTTGATTGACATTGCAATGGCCCGATAGCATAGGAGAAAAGTTGAAAAAACGGACCCCTCTGACGCTGTATGTTAAATTGTGACGTGTCATGATGTAACGTACAGATCGCATAACGCAACTCATTCTGTGTCGTACAGCCTCTCTCCGCCAGGTGTAGCGCTTCTCTCGCAGATTATAAACAAGAAAGGGACAGGGTAAGGGGGGATACCTAGTCAATTGTACAACTGAATGCATTCAGTTTTAGCTAGCTAACAGTGAAACAAGTTGGTTAGCTCCAGGCACTGTGAAATTGTTGGCACTGTTCATTGTTGTTTAACTAGCTAACGTTAGCTGGCTGGCTCGTTAGCTAACATTACTTGACGTGTGTACAACACCCGTTGAATATGGCCGGTGTCAGTAAATGTCTGCAAAAAAGTGTAATGTAATTGTTGCCAGCAGAGCTGATTAGGCTGCTTTCAAGTTATCCAGAGGTAAACAAATCATCGCATTTACTTTTCTTCATGCTCCTCTATAGAACAACTTGTCAGATGGTCCATTGACGACTGCTGTATTCCTGTCCTGACTTTTCATAATACCACTGTAGGTATGGTTCCATTGTCTAAGAATTACTATTATTCAGTCTTTGTATTGAAGATTGTTTATTATTTTCTTCTATAAATTATGGCTTCATGTATGAATGTTATTGTGTTAGTCGGTGGAAACACAGAGAGCGAGAACAACTTGTCAGATGGTTCATTGAAGACTGATCTATTCCTGTCCTGACTTTTCATAATACCATTGCAGATCTACATAAAATACCAAAAAAAGACAGCCGTGGTGTCGCTCTTCATTTCTTGGTTCTTCTGTGATACATATAAAGATCTCTACAAATTAGTGCCGTGACCCGGATCAACAGATCAGCTACAGTGGGTCACCGGGGGACCCCTAGACGGGAACTGGATCGACATCACACATTTAGAACGTTTGAGGGCAAGGTGAACTTTGTACAATATGTTGTGTACACCTCAGTGGTATGAGATTCCAGAACAGGAGAGAAAATACGTATTAGATGTTGGTGATAATAATGCACATGGTACTCGGGTTGGTGTTACTGTGAGAGGTGCACAAGGTATTACCATTGAGCTGGGGTGGGGGGGGATCAGTTAGCCAGTATGTTTGAACATAGTGCTAGAGCCAGACCTGTTAGATACTCAGCAGTTGATACTAGAGGGCCAAGTGTTAGCAGTAGTCAACTAAAGCGTCATAACAGTTACCAACCAGGCAATGATAACAGTAAAGAGTCTCAGAAGCCCATAGGGGGTGAAAATGAAAACCAAACCCAGTTGCAAGCCCAACAGAGTTAGTCAAACAACTGGGCAGTCTAATAGGAAATCAACTTGCTGCTAGTCCGGCAGAGACTGCAGTATACCAGAACAGGGGCAAGAGATACAGGACAGACTAATGAGGTGGGCTAAAGTCAGTCAGAATTGGGCTCCATGTTAAAATAAGCAGAGACCCTGAAGCCATATACATAACCCTGTGGGTGTGCCACAGGGTTCAATTCTCGGGCCGACTCTTTCTCTGTATACATCAATGATGTCGCTCTTGCTGCTGGTGAGTCTCTGATCCACCTCTACACAGACGACACCATTCAGTATTCTTCTGGCCCTTCTTTGGACACTGTGTTAACAAACCTCCAGACGAGCTTCAATGCCATACAACACTCCTTCCGTGGCCTCCAACTGCTCTTAAATGCAAGCAAAACTAAATGCATGCTCTTCAACCGATCGGTGCCCACACCCGCCCGCCCGTCTATCATCAATACTCTGGACGGATGTGACTTAGAATATGTGGACAACTACAAATTCCTAGGTGTCTGGTTAGACTGTAAACTCTCCTTCCAGACTCACATTAAGTATCTCCAACCCGAAATTAAATCTAGAATTGGCTTCCTATTTTGCAAAAAAGCATCCTTCACTCATGCTGCCAAACATACCCCCGTAAAACTGACTATCCTACTGATCCTAGACTTCGGCGATGTCATTTTTCAAAATAGCCTACAACACTCTACTCAGCAAATTGTATGTAGTCTATCACAGTGCCATCCGTTTTGACACCAAAGCCCCATATACTACCCACCACTGCAACCTGTATGCTCTTGTTGGCTGGCCCTAGCTTCATATTTGTCCCCAAACCCACTGGCTCCAGGTCATCTATAAGTCTTTGCTAGGTAAAGCCCCACCTTATTTCAGCTCACTTGTTACCATAGCAGCACCCACCCATAGCACACACTACAGCAGGTATATTTCACTGGTCACCCCCAAAGCCAACTCCTCTTTTGGCCGCCTTTCCTTATAGTTTTCTGCTGCCAATGACTGGAACGAATTGCAAAAATCACTGAAGCTGGAGACTTATATCCCCCTTACTAACTTTAAGCATCAGCTATCAGAGCAGCTTACCAATCTTTGCACCTGTACATAGCTCATCTGTAAATAGCCCACCCAACTACCTCATCCCCATATTGTTATTTTGTATTTTTTTTGCTCCATTGCACCCCAGTATCTCTAATTGCACATTCATATTCTGCACATCTATCACTCCAGAGTTTAATTACTAAATTGTAATAATTTCGCCACTACGGCCTATTTATTGCTTTAACTCCCTAATCTTACTACATTTGCACAAACTGTATATAGATTTTTCCATTGTGTTCTTGACTGTACATTTGTTTATTCCATGTGTAACTCTGTGTTGTTTGTGTCGCACTGCTTTGCTCTATCTTGGCCAGGTCGCAATTGTAAATGAGAACTTGTTCTCAACTGGCCTACCTGGTTAAATAAAGGTGAAATCATTTTTTTATAAAAAAAATATACAATATACTGAGGCAGCACTTTGGAGAGGCAAACGCACCCACAATTCCATTAGGATACTTCTATGAAACCTTACCAAGACAGTCAAAGAGCTGCTTGGATTTCTGGGTCAGACTAAACAAAGCAATTGAACTTGCCAATGAGTGCTTGCAAAGACAGGGGGGGGGGGGGGGGGGGGATGATCCAGGTCATAAGGTGACAGTTATGTTTGTTAAGCACTGCCCTGACCCATAACTACATACCAACCTTAGGTGCAAGCCTATTGATAATTGGACAGTTGCCGATTTACAGGAAATGATTGAAACGCATCACAGAGAATAAAGTCAGCCAGACAATGGGCGCAGAGTACTGCTAAGAAAGAAGATGCGATGACTCCCAACACTTGGTGTGTGACTCAACAACAAGCTGTCAGTGATGATAATTCAGCCACACCCACTAACTGTGATCAGGCTTCATTGAACAAAGTGATTTCCCTTTTGGAAAAGCTTCTCCTCTCAACCTAGGAACAGAATCAAAAGAGAACTTCGGCCAGAACACCCCAAACTAATAGATCCGCTGGCACCTGTATAATTTGTAAGGCCTCAGACCATTCAACTCAGTCATACACACTGCCTTAACGAGGGTCTATGCTTCAAGTGTCACATGACAGGCCAGAGACTTTGAATGTCCAGCAAGTAAACAAGTTGGAGAAACAACTGCCGAGGCCGAGGCCCCCCCCCCCTCCCCGGGCCCGCTTTAAACTAACATGCTCATGCCAAGTTGGGGGGGGGGGCAGTGTGTGCGAACATGTTACACCCCCACAGAACACCATGGATACAAAGACTGAAAACACCATGAAAACCGATGCAATTTATCAGAAAATAGACATTAATGACAGCATGTTCTATGTTCCAAACATAATGCAAGAAACTGTTGAACTTCAAGCTCTGATAGAGCCACTGTCTATGACCTGCATGTTAAGCGAGTCAACCGAAGACACAATTCTGAGATCTAACGTGATAAAACCAGTCGAGAATGCCAACTCAAGTAGTTGTTGTAGGTTGTGGGGTCAACAGGCACAACCCAAGTACGAACATGACTTGAACATTGATCTTTTAGATTGCAAGATGGCAGTGCCTGTTTTAGTTCTTAGGATCCCGTTCAATCGCTTTTTTAGAACAGATCAGAGATCTCCTCCAGTCCCCCTGTTGCCCAGGGACTATATTTGAGCTTATATATCAAATGTCTCTAGGTCTTGATCTAGAATCAGGTCCTTCTTATCCATAACAATCCTCATTCATTATGATATATAAGGCAAAACCGCTCTCTGATCAACACTCCTACTCTGAGTCGCTCAAAATATATGGACCCGGGTCTTGCTTCTGCAAGCTAAGCGGATATAACAATGGCCGCCTTAGGTTTACGCAGTGTCCTGCTAATTTAGAACCTAGACTGAAGTCAATAGTTAGTGGTGTAATTCACTTAGCCAGAGATAACAAGTGGAGGAAAGCCATTCACTTGACAGGTGTGGCATATCAAGAAGCTGATTAAACAGCATGATCATTACACAGTGCTGGGGTCAATAAAAGGCCCCTCTAAAATGTGCACTTTTGTCACACAACGCCAATTAGCATAATTGCATTACAGATTAAACGGCTTCCTACTAAATTCTTGCTCGTACAATATGCATATTATTACTATTATTGGATAGAAAACACTCTCTAGTTTTTATTGGCGTTGGAATTTTGTCTCTGAGTGGAACAGAACTCATTCTACAGCAATTTCCCTGACATGGAGTCAGATTTCACACATTTTGGCCCCTGATCTGGAGTCAGTTTAAAGGCCACTGTGAACGCTATCAGGATACGGACACTGCTTACGTCTTCCCCTGGATGCCTTTACGTGATGACGATTTGAATGGTATCGATTGTGCAATCACAGCCCCTATAAAACAAAAACACGTGTAGGTAGGAACTCCTTTCCAGCTGCGTCGGACGCACGGTGGACACCGACCCGTTCTTTTTCCAAGCATTAGTGTAGCCAGTTATATTTCTCCGGTCATGTTTCTACTCGTTATAGGAGTTAAAAACATCATAAGGTAGTTAATTTAAACCGTTTTATAGCAATTTATATCCGTTTAGTGCGATTTTGGGACATTTATTTCTGAAACGCTGTGAATCTCTGGGCACGGTTCCAGTTCATGCCGAACGCAATGGGATTTTCTACATGGCAAGAGGACAGCTTTCGACCAAAAAACGATTAGACCCAAGAAAGGATTCTTTGCCCAAGATTCTGATGGAAGAACAGCTCAAAGTAGGAACAATTTATTATGATAAATCGTGTTTCTGTCGAGAAATGTTAATCGCTTATGACGCCATTTTGTTTGACGTAGCTTCGCTTGGCGCAAACTGTATTGAAAAGTAAGGATAATTTAAAAAATGTAAATCAGCGATTGTATTAAGAATTAAATTGTCTATCAATCGCTGTCCACCCTATATTTTTTTGTCACGTTTATGAGTATTTATGTATACGACTAGATCACTGTCTAATATGGCGCACGACATTGTCTGACCAGCTGGGCAACTTTTGTCATTGTCTAACCATGATTTTGGTGGCTAAATATGCACATTTTCGAACAAACTGTATATGTATGTTGTAATGTGATGTTACAGGAGTGTCATCTGAAGAATTCTGAGAAGGTTAGTGAAAAAATTTATATATTTTGGCGATGTTTACGTTATCGCTCTCTTTGGCTAGAATCAATGCTCTGGTAACGTTTGCATATGTGGTATGCTAATATAACGATTTATTGTGTTTTCGCTGTAAGACACTTAGGAAATCTGAAATATTGTCTGTATTCACAGGATCTGTGTCTTTCGATTAGTGTATGCTGTGTATTTTTACGAAATGTTTGATGATTAGTAATTAGGTAAACACGTTGCTCTATGTATTTATTCTAGTCCATTTGTGACGGTGGGTGCAATTGTAAACTATGATATCTACCTGAAATATGCACATTTTTCTAACAAAACCTATCCTATACCATAAATATGTTATCAGACTGTCATCTGATGAGGTTTTTTCTTGGTTAGTGGCTATCAATATCTTAGTTTAGCCGAATTGGTGATAGCACCTGATGGAGTAAGAAACTGATGGAGTTAGAAAAGTGGTGTCTTTTGCTAACGTGGTTAGCTAATAGATTTACATATTTTGTCTTCCCTGTAAAACATTTTAAAAATCTGAAATGGTGGCTTTATTCACAAGATCTGTATCTTTCATTAGGTGTCTTGGACTTGTGATTTAATGATATTTAGATGCTACTATTTAATTGTGACGCTATGCTAGGCTATGCTACTCAGTGTGGGGGGGGTGGGGGGTGATCCCGGACCCGGGGTAGATACTCGTGAAAGGTTAATAGACTGCACCAGATTTGCCAGTTCTTGCTGTGAGATGTTACCCCACTCATCCACCAAGGCACCTGGAAGTTCCCGGACATTTCTGGGGGGAATGGCCCTAGCACTCAGCCTCAGACAGGTCCCAGACGTGCTCAATGGGATTGAGATCTGGGCTCTTCGCTGGCCATGGCAGAACACTGACATTCCTGTCTTGCTGGAAATCACGCACAGAACGAGCAGTATGGCTAGTGGCATTGTCATGCTGGAGGGTTATGTCAGGATGAGCCTGCAGGAAGGGTACCACATGAGGGAGGAGGATGTCTTCCCTGTAATGCAGAGCGTTGAGATTGCCTGCAATGACAACAACCTCAGTCCGATGATGAAGTGACACACCGCCCCAGACCATGACGGATCCTCCACCTCCAAATCAATCCTGCTCCAGAGTACAGGTCTCGGTGTAACACTCATTCCTTCGACGATAAACACGAATCTGACCATCACCCCTGGTGAGACAAAACCGCAACTCGTCAGTGAAGAGCACTTTTTGCCAGTCCTGTCTGGTCCAGCGACGGTGGGTTTGTGCCCATAGGCAACGTTGCTGCCGGTGATGTCTGGTGAGGACCTGCCTTACAACAGGCCTACAAGCCCTCAGTCCAGCCTCTCTCAGCCTATTGTGGACAGTCTGAGCACTGATGGAGGAATTGTGTGTTCCTGGTGTAACTCGGGCAGTTGTTATTGCCATCCTGTACCTGTCCCGCAGGTGTGATGTTCTGATGTTCCGATCCTGTGCAGGTGTTGTTACACGTGGTCTGCCACTGTGAGGATGATCAGCTGTCCATCCGGTCTCCCTGTAGCGCTGTCTCACAGTACGGACATTGCAATTTATTGCCCTGGCCACATCTGCAGTCCTCATGCCACCTTTCAGCATGACTAAGGCACGTTCACACAGATGAGCAGGGACCCTGGGCATCTTTCTTTTGGTGTTTTTCAGAGTCAGTGGAAAGGCCTTTTAGTGTCCTAAGTTTTCATAACTGTGACCTTAATTGCCTACCGTCTATAAGCTTTTACTGTCTTAACGACCGTTCCACAGGTGCATGTTCATGAAATTCTCATCAATGATAGAATGACATAAACTCTACTGTGGAAAGTCTAAACGTCAGAGGTATCGGATTCACATGGAATTGTTGTTTAATTCAAATGTTTGAATATGAAATGATTTGTAAAGAGATTAAATGTAATTTTAGCTTCCAAATGAGAGATCTGGGCTTTCATAAGTTTTCCTCTGCTCACAGTGGCCCGCCCCTGTGAAGAGGCATGGGTTATAAACTTTTCAGACACACCCCTCTCCCTCCACTATAAAAGCCATTGACAAGAATATAACTTTCTGTTACGGGTACGCTAGGATGACGATCCGGTGTCAGAATGGTTCAGATAATAACTACAGAACTAAGCCAACAGCAGCATGGACTTTGATTGTGAATGGTATGAACTTTGAACTCGTATTCACTACAGAAGTGATATCTCCTAGCCGTTGAGTTAGCAACAGCTGCTACAAACGCAGGTTAGGAAGGACAGTCCGAGTATCCCGTCTACTACACACAACGTTACTCCAACGTATCCAGTAAGGCACCAGAGACATTCTTCAAAGGACAGAGGACTCGGGTTGGCGACACGGTCCATCTACCACCAACCTACTGAAGCGCAGCTCGGAGTAAATATTTATTGCATTTTCCTTTTTCAAATGGGCGGTAATTTAGAATGCATAAGATACTGTATTTACGATAGCACAACTTCGCCTCTGTTCCTGTCTCCCGCTCTTTCACTAAAATCCCACCCCTTTTCTTTGTGTAACAAGCTGTCATATTGTCACGTTCCTGACCTGTTTTCTGTTGTTTTGTATGTGTGTAGTCGGTCAGTGCGTGAGTTGGGGTGGGCATTCTATGTTATGTGTATCTATGTTGGTTAATGGGTTACCTGATATGGTTCTCAATTAGAGGCAGGTGGTTTACGTTTCCTCTGATTGAGAGCCATATTAAGGTAGGTTGTTTCACATTGTTTGTTGTGGGTGGTTGTCTCCTGTGTTTGTATGTTGGTACCACATGGGACTGTATCGTTCGTTCGTTTGTTTTGTAGTCTGTACCTGTTCGTGCGTTCTTCGTTGTATGTAAGTTCTCATGTCCAGGTCTGTCTACGTCGTTTTGTTATTTTGTTAATTATCAAGTGTAGTTTGTTTTTTCGTCTTGTTTAATAAATTAAATCATTATGTCATCATACCTCGCTGCACATTGGTCTTCCGATCCCTCTCTCCTCTCCTCGTCCGAGGAGGAGGAAGAGCTAGAGTTTCGTTACACATATCTATTCCGCACGCTAGGGACGTTTTTCTGTATGACGGCACTTTGTAATCAAGTTATGATTTAATTGTATATGTGTGATTCTGTGTGATTAGTTAGGTATTTAGTAAATAAATAATTAAACCCAATTTTGTATTGCTGATTCAACTTGTTAGCCAGGATTCTTGCAGATAATCAAGGATTTACAACTTTCAGATGAGACTGAATAAACTGACGATTAAGGTGACTGCTATGGATGTAAAATATTATTCAATCTTTAAGAGTTTATTCGGAAGATAACAGCTCTATAAATATTATTTCGTGGTGTCCCTCTAGTTAATTAATATTTACATGATTAGTTCAATCAGGTAATATTAATTACGGAGAAATTATTTTATAGAATAGCATGTCATAGCAATTAATCTTGCATAGTCAAAGACACGACACCACCTTAAACCAAATTATCATCCACATTTCTTATGATGAAGACATCTCTGTATCATTATGTTCCTCCTTAGGCCTCTAACCACAATAATAACAAATGTTATTTCATCTGCCACCCTGCAGTTCAAACCCCTGCAGTCACCTCTGGGACGGAGGCTATGTACTCATTACATAGTAAGTCATCATCATTAGGAGTTTATAAATGTGCTGAGTCTCTTTCTCTCATAACGACATTACAGCAGAGCAGACAGAACCTGTGGGCTCTGGGCTGGCAATCTGAGCCGCATTCTCCTTATTACCCATCCCATCGGGCCAGACATGTCCTCACCTATTAGAATGGAGTAATGGCACCAACAGCTAGTCAGCCACTGACACCTCAATGCCCCAGAGCCACTATACTAATACAGTGGCTGACGCTTCAATGCTCTATATAGCCACTACAGTAAAAAGCAATAGACTCACTATCCACATATAACAAGCTTATTACTCAAGTGAAGTTTTAGTTTTTCTGACAGATTATTTTAGTCTAAACTGGTGTTTTCAGCGAGAAAGTGTGTCTGGGTCGATGTGTGCTACTAACCTATGAGCTGGTCTGGACATTACTGGATGCTAGGTTGGGCAGCCTGGCCCAGAATATCCATCCCAATATGCCCTTGCTGCAACACTGCAATCAATCAGCCACCACAAAAACTCCTTAACACAACATTAGCTCAGCGTCCTCACACACAAATCCCTCATTTATTTACATTCCTAATGTATTTACTCCATCCAAAGAAAGAAGAGACTGTCAGAGGCAGGGAGGCCGAGACGGAAGATGATTTGGAGACTCGATTGTGCACACAAATTGGTTCCTGCCAGGGTGATACATCATGGAGAATTAAGAGGTCTCCGTCTTCACCTCACACACACACACCAAAATCTGGGCGGTCGACGGCCATATTGGCACGGTGGAACAACATTTTTAGAATTAGTGTTCACTTCTAGTGAGTGCCCCAAAGTTTATTCTACAGGAAATGAGTGAAGATAGAAGGTACATACAGTCGTGGCCAAAAGTTTTGAGAATGACTCAAATATTAATTTTCACAAAGTCGGCTGCCTCAGTTTGTATGATGGCAATTTGCATATACTCCAGAATGTTATGAAGAGTGATCAGATGAATTGCAATTAATTGCAAAGTCCCTCTTTGCCATGCAAATGAACTGAATCCCCCCAAAATATTTCCACTGCATTTCAGCCCTGCCACAAACGTACCAGCTGACATCATGTCAGTGATTCTCTCGTTAACACAGGTGTGAGTGTTGACGAGGACAAGGCTGGAGATCACTCTGGCATGCTGATTGAGTTCAAATAACAGACCGGAAGCTTCAAAAGGAGGGTGGTGCTTGGAATCATTGTTCTTCCTCTGCCAACCATGGTTACCTGCAAGGAAACACGTGCCGTCATCATTGCTTTGCACAAAAAAGGCTTCAGAGGCAAGGATATTGCTGCCTGTAAGATTGCACCTAAATCAACCATTTATCGGATCACCAAGAACTTCAAGGAGAGCGGTTCAATTGTTGTGAAGAAGGCTTTAGGGCGCCAAAGAAAGTCCAGCAAGCACCAGGACCGTCTCCTAACGTTCATTCAGCTGCGGGATCGGGGCACCACCAGTACAGAGCTTGCTCAGAAATGGCAGCAGGCAGGTGTGAGTGCATCTGCACGCACAGTGAGGCAAATACTTTTGGAGGATGGCCTGGTGTCAAGAAGGGCAGCAAAGAAGCCATTTCTCTCCAGGAAAAACATCAGGGACAGACTGATATTCTGCAAAAGGTACAGGGGTTGGACTGCTGAGGACTGGGGCAAAGTCGTTTTCTCTGATGAATCCCCTTTCCGATTGTTTGGGGCATCCGGAAAAAAGCTTGTCCGGAGAAGACAAGTTGGGCGCTACCATCAGTCCTGTGTCATGCCAACAGTAAAGCATCCTGACACAATTCATGTGTGGGGTTGCTTCTCAGCCAAGTGCATGGGCTCACTCACAATTTTGCCTAAGAACACAGCCATGAATAAAGAATGGTACCAACACATCCTCCGAGAGCAACTTCTCACAACCATCCGGGAACAGTTTGGTGACAACAATGCCTTTTCCAGCATGATGGAGCACCTTGCCATAAGGCAAAAGTGATAACTAAGTGGCTCGGGGAACAAAACATTGATATTATGGGTCCATGGCCAGGAAACTCCCCAGATCTTAATCCCATTGAGAACTTGTGGTCGATCCTCAAGAGGCGGGTGGACAAGCAAAAACCCACAAATTCTGACAAACTCCAAGCATTGATTATGCAAGAATGGGCTGCCATCAGTCAGGATGTGGCAGAAGTTAATTGACAGCATGCCAAGGCGGATATTGACTCTTTGCATCAACTTCATGTAATTGTCAATAAAAGCCTTTGACACTTATGAAATGCTTGTAATTATACTTCAGTATTCCATAGTAACATCTGACAAAAATATCTAGACACTGAAGCAGCAAACTTTGTGGAAATTAATATTTGTGTCATTCTCAAAACTTTTGGCCACGACTGTACTTGTTAGCTAACCTTGCTAACCTTCAGATTATAAGTGGAGTTTGAAAACAGCTCCCCTTGTGGTCAGTGCCTATATTACCAAATATCCCAGTATGGCACAAGGTCGGTATGAAAATGTGGATACCGCCCAAGCCTAACACACACACACACACACACACACACACACACACACACACACACACACACACACACACACACACACACACAGGGGGGTTATAAGCAATGGGTGTTACACTGCCGTCATCGCAGGAAGACGTGTGTATATGTGCATCTGTGTGTCTGAGCCACAGAGTGTGACCGTAAATGCACATTGGAGCACGTCTGCACCAGCAGCCTCAGCCATGTGAATACGTCTCTCCACTCCAGTCTGAATGACTTCAGTCCCCTACCCTGACAGAGTACCCTTTCTGACTGGGCTGTCAGGCCTAATCCATGGCAACACAGTTCAAATCCCGAGGCTACCTACTGTACCAAACCACCAATGTTCTCATAGACCAGAGATGGGAGAGAAGAGGTGATGCAATGTCGATTTAAAACACTTTCTGCACATAAACTACTATCTGAGAAATACCGACTGGTCTGCGCATCCTGACATCAACACTGGACTATTATGTAGCCATAGCGTCAACAAAGACATAGTATGTAACAGTAGCATTGCCACAAATTCATTGGTCGGTGGGCTTGCAGAAATGTGGGTGGGCCAGCTAACTTCCTGGGGCAAAGAGAAAAATGAGTTTTATAGCTAATTTCATGCAATTCTACACATTTTGCCATGAGGCTGAGAGAACATTTGTAAAGCTAATTAAGCTAAAATATGTGCAAAAAATTTACAAAATATTTGTAACACCTGCTCTTTCCTTGACAGACTGAGCAGGTAAATCCAGTTGAAAGATATGGTCCCTTACTGATGTCACCTGTTAAACCCACTTAAATCAGTGTCGATGAAGGAGAGGTTAAAGAAGGATTTGTAAGCCTTGAGACAATTGAGACATGGACTGTGTATGTGTGCCAGTCAGAGGGTGAATGGACAAGACAAATGATTTAAGTGCCTTTGAACAGGGTATGGTAGTAGGTGCCAGGCGCACCGGTTTGAGTGTGTCAAGAACTGGGATTTTCACGCTCAACAGTTTCCCGTGTGCATCAAGAATGGTCCACCACCCATAGGACACCCAACAAAATTAACACAACTGTGAGGAGCATTGGAGTCAACATGGGCCAGCATTCGACACCTTGCAGAGTCTATGCCCTGACGAATTTAGGCTGTTCTGTGGGAAAGAGGGTGTGCAACTCAATATTAGGAAGGTGTTCCTAATGTTTTGTACAGTCAGTGTAGGCGTGATTATGATAAAGCCACTGGATTATTAGCTGTCTTGTTTGCTATATTAACAAATGATGTAGGCGGTGGCATGGTGCATTTGGCCATGCACACAGTAATATATATGTATGCCTCAATGCGGTCATATTCACTGCTTGCTATGAATTCTATATGATAGTGTTAAGGTAAAAAGACAAATAATGTACCATTTGGAACACTGACAAGTAGAGAGCATAAAACCAAATCTGACTGGGTGGCCTGGCTCCCCAGTGGATGGGCCCACCTGTGCCTACGTGGCTGGTATGTAAAGTGGATGGGATAATACAATACTGGCCTCCTCTTCTCCCGTGGCTTAACCGATCAATAAGTCAAGTTGCCGCCATCTTACGAGTTCCAACACAACTTTGCTATATAGTGACTTTTATCGTGTTTATCTTCACTTTTTTTTGTACAGAAAGTTCATGCTATTATTACATGTGACCACCAAGGACTTCTGGACATCAGATCGACAGTTACTAACCTTGATTTCGAACTTCAAATAAGACTTCAACCCCGAATCAGCTGTTCCACTGCTCATACCGGACTCTATTCCTTTGTTCCATGGGCTACCAAAACGCTGCAGGCGTAGGCACGGGAGACGAGGAGGAGTCATGGTGGAAGTGATGCGAAAAGAAACCGAACGGCGCACCCCTCTGTTCTATTGGCAAATGTCCAGTCCCTCGAGAATAAGCTGGATGAGCTTTGTTCGAGAGTCTCCTCTCGAAGAGACTTGAAAAGAGAGACTTGAGAGAGACTTGAAAAGCTGCAACATTATATGTCTTAATAAAATGTGGGTGGATAATAAAACGTGGATGGATAATGGCACTATGCACCTAGCAATTGGTGGATTCTCCATGCAGCTGCAAGGTCGTACAGCAGCTTTGGAGTTGAAAGGAGATGGAGTGGATTTCTTCTTAAAGAACAACTGGTACGCTGCTCTCCATGGCCGACGTAGAGCAAAACAAGTCCGCCGGGCCAGACAGAATACCAGGGCTCGTTCTCAAAGCATGCGCAGACCAGCTGGCAAGAGTCTTCACAGACATTTTCAATCTATCCTTGTTCCAGTCTGTAATTCCAACATGTTTCAAGCTGACCACCATTATCCCTGTTCCCAAGAGCTCCAACATAACCTGCCTTAAACGACTGTCGCCCTGTAAAACTCACATCTGTAATTATGAAGTGCTTCGAAAGGCTCGTCATGACACACATCAACACAATCATCCCAGACCCACTTCAATTTGCATACCGCACCAACAGTTCCACAGATGACGCAACCTCATTTGCACTTCACACTGCCGTCTCCCACCTGGACAAGAGGGGAAATAACTATGTGAGAATGCTGTTCAGATTACAGCTCGGCTTTCAACACCATTGATCATCACCGCTTGGTATAGGCAAATGCACAGCCCTTGACCGCAAAGCGGTCGGAACAACAGGCTCCGAGACAGCTTCTACCCCCAAGCCATACGACTGCTAAATAGCCAGACTGCTAAATAGCCAGACTGCTAAATAGCCAGACTGCTAAATAGCCAGACTGCTAAATAGCCAGACTGCTAAATAGCCAGACTGCTAAATAGCCAGACTGCTAAATAGTAAATGAATGGTACCTGAACTATCTGCACTCTATCTGCACTGACCCTACGCACATTCACTACACTATATATACACACACTCACTCAACCACACTACATCGACACTCCCACACAAAACCCTCCCCCACACACACACATACCGACACAACACAAACACACGTACACATTAAAACACACTCACACACACGTTTTACACTCATCATTTGCTGCTGCTACTCTGTTCTTTATTTTACTCTTAGTAAAGTGTTATCTATCCTGATGCCTAGTCACTACTCCCTGTACATAGCTCAATTATTGAGTTTTTGTTTTTTTTATTCCCTGTGTTATTTTATTTTTTAAACTCTGCATTGTTTGGAAAGGCTCGTAAGCATAAGCAAGGCAACTTGATTTGGTCTGGTGACACCTTCCATAGAGCACAATGACAATAGAGTCGAGTGTAGTATTTTCAATGGAACATCCCTTTAACTAGCCTGGTGAGTCCTTCTATAAAGCACAATGCCTCGTTTTAGAGTCAATCAGGGGGAACAGTGTTTAAACAGAGCAGGTAGTCTGCCTCCTCTCTAGCCTCTGTTCTGTTCAGCCACATCTTCATTTGCCTTGGCTCAGTGACCACCGCAGAACCACCAGAACGGAAGAGAGAGGGGGGAGGAGGAGAGATAAAAGGGGAAGGAAGAGCGGAGAGAGGGGGGGCTAAAGGAAAGAGTGAGTGAGTGAGTGAGTGAGTGAGTGAGTGAGTGAGTGAGTGAGTGAGTCAACACACACACAGCAACAGCATGTAATGTCTGTTTTAATCATGGCTAGCATACACATCGGTAAACAAGAGGTTAACAAAGAGAAAGACAGTACTCCCTCACTCTGCCTCAGGATTGGGGTGGTAGGGAGGTAGTTGGACACTAGCCATGAGAATAGACAGCTCTATTAGTACTTCATTACCCTTGTGAAAGGTGAGGTAAGGGGTTGCTAACTGTGAGGCACCATCCTTCTCTGGGTCTCCTAGGAGTATAAGATCAGAACTCTACTCTAAGATAAAGGCAGCGGAGGAGCTTGGCGCTCCACTGTACATCTCTCTCCAGAGGCGTGTTGAGGCCCAGTCCCAGAGAGAGCAGAGCAAAGCGACTCCTCTCCCCTCCCCTCTCCTCTTTTCAACTTTCCTCCAGTCATTCACTGCTGGTAGCATATTTCCTTACACGGGGTGGGCATGTCAACATCACCCCGTCCTCCCTTTCCCCTGCTCTCTCCCTCCCTCCCCCTCCACCCCGCGCCTCACCCTCGGCAGTGGGGCACGGAGCTGTTAGCGACACACCCCACTCCCTCCTCTCACCACCTTCCCCCTGACTTGGAGTCACCCAATTAGAGGCAGCGGTAGCCAGCAGGGAGCCGCATGCCGAGCCAGGCTACACCCAGCCCTGTGGAGGGAGGAGAGGAGGCCCTTAGAGGCCTGCCTAGCTGATCCACAGCCTGGGAGAGTATCCTTCAGCCCCACCTTTAGGCCCAGCACACCAAGCTAATCAACCATCTCTCCATCACCATGACGATGCAGTGCCAACACTGACTGGAGACAGTACATCTGAGTGGATCCATCATGCTCCACTGACCGTGACAGACTGACTGACTGCACTGCATGTGTGTTCAAGTGGAACTCTACGTATCTCATGGACTCAAAAGCGTTGTACAGTCGAATTCAGCACAAACTTGAATGAGTGTTAGGCGAATGAGTCATTCGGTTCACATCCGAGCTAGCTTTTAAAATCAGAATACAATGCCTGGATGCAGACACGGAATATGTGCCCAACAATGTCAATCTTTGGAACAGATATAATGTCTACTTGAATATGATTTTAATATCGAATCCAACTGGTTTCGTTCAACTGCAGGGCAATATAAAAGCTCCAAATAAAACAGTAATAACTAGACCCTCACCGCCAGAGAAAAACGTAAAGAACCAAAGAGCGATAGAAGAGGAGGTTAATGAAAAAGCTGCAGAAAGAGAGATGAAGAAAATAGACAAACAACGCAGAACTATGTTCCGGAGGAGGCCTCATTGGTGCTAGATATCATAACTCTTATGAAAAAATGCCTACGTGCGCATACGCACACACGCCTTGAATAACCTTTCATTATATTCCAGGGTGTGGATTTCTGTGTACCTTATTTAGTGGTTCATTAGTAAAATATACACACTGCAGGAAAGTGAGACGGTACCCACCGAGTGTTTCCCACCACTTTTGTACTGCTAATGTGGAAGGTTTAGGCTAGATTAAGAAATAGGTTAGGTTAACCTTCTCTTAAAGACACGCTCCAGAACTTTGGCGACTACTAAGTCTTTTATTAAACCTCCCGTTTTGGACTGGATGTGTCAATGTGTAGTTCATAAATGCATAATATATGAGCAGAACTACTGCCTTACCTCAATTTGCCTCGGAATCCCTAGTTCTCCGGGACTGGGCCTCAATTTCAGTGACAGCCTTCAAGATGCACACACAGCAGAGCGAGAGAAACGACGTGACGCACATATGTGACGTAGTACACACGAGCGCTACTTTCAGAGCTACTGGCTAAAAAGTATACAAAAGTACTGGAGAATCTCTTTAATGTGGTAAAGTGTAGATCAGAATATTCAAATCTGTACTGCATTATCTATCCTGTCATTTGCACCTGCAACGTTGGGACTTCCTACATCGGCATTAGGCAGTCTTCCCAGGCAGAGAAAAAGTCCATAAAGAAAATGGGAAATACAGACTTCTGATTGATGCAGTGAAATACTTACACAACACTAGAGAGGCTTATTGAAAGTTTAAAAGCTAAAAAGCAATACAACCTGAGATCCAGACTGGTAAATAATACAAAAGCCTGTCTCCTGGGAACTGAGTGGAATATAGAGGAGGCTCAGACGCACACTGTTGAGTCTAGTGGCAGGCGAAATAAATCACAACATATGCCGGAGAGTACACCATCCGACCCTGCCGCTCAACCTCCGCCATTCTTCCTCTCTTTCCATTTCTACTATTTTCTTTCATCCTCTCTTTCCCAACATACCTGTATGCCATCCAGTATGCCATCTAACCATCCAACCCTACCGCTCAACCTCAAATTCTCCAGCTTTCTCCTCCTTTCTTGCTTTCACAACACACCCAGTATACCATCCAGTCTCTCAAGGTCTCGTAGCACATTCCATCTTCCCTGGAATATATACATGAACCATTTTCCATCCTAGAAATGTGGAATAAGCAAAGGCTATGATTTGTGGTCAAACAGACAGAAAAGGGATCCTAGAAACAGTATTGGTATTTGAAACACATCAAAACACAATAATGTTGAAGTAAATACCTTTGCCAACTAATATCAACACTTATATTTCGTTTTGGAGAAATGATTTGCCTTCTGTAAGTTTAAGAAACATTGCATTGTGCTTTGTAATTGTGTTACCAAACACCCACATACTACATATTTAAGATATTTTCTCATTTCTCTTCCTCATGAGGTAACAAGTAAAGGTAGACATACCAATTAGTTTAGTGTTTTTAATGATACCTAGTTTGTTAATGAATTATTCAGTAACAAAATTACAGCAATTTAATTGGCTATAATGGGATCTCATAGTAGTCACAAACCACAGTTGGGTCACCTGCTACTGTCCTCCCTTCCGCTGGCATACTGTTATGTTCAGCTCATAACTGTTTACTTTCTCTTTCTGTCATCTGGTGGTCAAAGCAAGCCTGTGAAAACAGTCTGGACAACCCTTCCCTGTCTCTCTCGGTCTTTCTTTCTTTTTCTCCCACTCTCTGTCTTTCTTTCTATTTCTCCCTCTCTCTGTCTTTCTTTCTTTTTCTCTCTCTCTCTGTCTTTCTTTCTTTTTCTCCCTCTCTCTGTCTTTCTTTCTTTTTCTCCCTCTCTCTGTCTTTCTTTCTTTTTCTCCCTCTCTCTGTCTTTCTTTCTTTTTCTCCCTCTCTCTGTCTTTCTTTCTTTTTCTCCCTCTCTTTGTCTCTCTCTCTCTCGCTCTGTCTCCTTTCTTTGTCCCTCTCCGTCTCTCTCTGTCTCTCTCTCACCTTCTTTCTTTGTCTCTCTTGCTCTCTCTCTCACTCTTTCATTGTCTCCCTCTCTTTCTCTTTCATTGTCTCCCTCTCTATTTCTCCCTCTCTTTCTTTTTCTCCCTCTCTTTCTCCCTATCTTTCTTTTTTGTTGTCTCCCTCTTTCTTTGTCTCCCTCTCTCTCACTTTCTTTGTCTCTCACTCTCTCTCCTTCTTTCTTTGTCACTCTCTCTGTCTCTCTCTCTTTATCTCTCTCTCACTCTTTCTTTGTCTCTCACTCTCTCTCCTTTGTCTCTCTCTCTCTTTCTGTCTCTCTCTCTTTATCTCTCTCTCACTCTCTCCCCCTCTCGTTGTCTCCCTCTTTCATTGTCCCTTTCTTTCTCTTTCATTGTCTCCCTCTCTATTTCTCCCTCTCTTTCTATTTCTCCCTCTCTGTCTCCCTATCTTTCTCTTTCTTTGTCTCCCTCTTTCTTTGTCTCCCTCTCTCTCTCTTTGTCTCTCTCTCTCTCTCGCTCTGTCTGTCTCTCTCTCACTCAATTCAATTCAATTCGCTTTATTGGCATGACGTAACAATGTACATATTGCCAAAGCTTATTTTGGTTATTTACAATATAAAAATAAATAAAAATTAGAATCAAAATTGTCAACGGGACAACAGTAACAACAATAACCAAGGGTCACAATAACCATACATTCAACAATAACAATAAGCATACAGTAGAGGACATGTGCAGGTTGATTGGTCTGTCAGACACTGTCCCTCAACTTATGGCAGGCAGCAATGTAGTGCGCTGCCAACCCACAGCTCTCTGCGTCCTCCCCCAACAGAACGGGTAGCCTACTCTCATCAGAGAGGTCTTTGAAACCTTGAATAAGGGTTTCAAATTTGGGAAAATGACACTCTAATTGTTTTATATTTTTGACATTTTGTCAGGAAATGCAGCTCCGTCTCAGGTTCTGCTGTGGTGCAGTGGTTGCACAGCCTTTCCTCTACAGGGAGCCAGGTTTTCCTGTGTCTACCCTTCTCGATGGCAAGGCTGTGCTCACTGAGCCTGTACTTTGTCAAGGTTTTGATCAGTAACCATGGTGAAATATTTAGCCACAGTGTACTGTCGATTTAGGGCCAGATAGCACTCCATTTTGCTTTGTGTTTGTGCTTGTGTTTCCCAATAAGCAAAATAGTTTTGTTTTGACTGTGTTGTAATTTGGTTTATTCTGATTGATTGGATGTTCTGGTCCTGCGGCTTCAGTGTGTTAGTAGAACAAGTTTGTGAACTCAGCCCCAGGACCAGCTGAATGAGGGGACTCTTTTCTTTGCTCAGCTATTGGCATTGCAGGGCTTGGTAATGATATGAGAGGGGGTCACTGTATTTTAGATTTTAGATTTAGTTTCCAAAACTGAATTACTCTTTTTATAGTTTTTATTATTAGTGGATATTGGCTTAATTCTGCCCTGCATGCATTGTTTGTAGTTTTCCTCTGGACATGTAGGAGAATCTTACAGAACTCTGCATGCAGGGTCTCAATGGAGTGTTTGTCCCAGTTGATGAAATCTTGTTTTACAAGTGGACCCCACACCTTTTGTCTCTCTCCTGCTCTCTCTTTGTCTCTTTCTTTGACTCTCTCACTCTCTCTTTCTTTGTTTCTCTCACTCTCTCTTTCTTTGTCTCTCTCACTCTCTCTTTATTTGATTCTCTCTCTCTCTTTGTCTCTCGCTATGTCTCTCTCTTTCTTCCTTTGTCTCTCCCTCTTTCTTTGTCTCTCTCACTTGCTCTCTCTTTATTTGTCTCTCTCTCTCTCACTCTCTCTCACTCTTTGTCTCTCTCTCTCTCTCACTCTTTGTCTCTCTCTCTCTCACTCTTTGTCTCTCTCTCTCTCACTCTTTGTCTCTCCCTCACTCTTTGTCTCTCCCTCACTCTTTGTCTCTCCCTCACTCTTTGTCTCTCCCTCAGTCTTTGTCTCTCCCTCAGTCTTTGTCTCTCCCTCAGTCTTTGTCTCTCCCTCAGTCTTTGTCTCTCCCTCAGTCTTTGTCTCTCCCTCAGTCTTTGTCTCTCCCTCAGTCTTTGTCTCTCCCTCAGTCTTTGTCTCTCCCTCAGTCTTTGTCTCTCCCTCAGTCTTTGTCTCTCCCTCAGTCTTTGTCTCTCTCTCTTTCTTTATCTCTCTCTCTTTCTTTATCTCTCTCTTTCTTTATCTCTCTCTTTCTTTGTCTCTCTCTCTTTCTTTGTCTCTCTCTCTTTCTTTGTCTCTCTCTCTTTCTTTATCTCTCTCTTTCTTTGTCTCTCACTCTTTCTTTGTCTCTCCCTCTTTCTTTGTCTCTCCCTCTTTCTTTGTCTCTCCCTCTTTCTTTGTCTCTCCCTCTTTCTTTGTCTCTCCCTCTTTCTTTGTCTCTCCCTCTTTCTTTGTCTCTCCCTCTTTCTTTGTCTCTCCCTCTTTCTTTGTCTCTCCCTCAGTCTTTGTCTCTCCCTCAGTCTTTGTCTCTCCCTCAGTCTTTGTCTCTCCCTCAGTCTTTGTCTCTCCCTCAGTCTTTGTCTCTCTCTCTTTCTTTATCTCTCTCTTTCTTTATCTCTCTCTTTCTTTATCTCTCTCTTTCTTTGTCTCTCTCTCTTTCTTTGTCTCTCTCTCTTTCTTTGTCTCTCTCTCTTTCTTTATCTCTCTCTTTCTTTGTCTCTCACTCTTTCTTTGTCTCTCCCTCTTTCTTTGTCTCTCCCTCTTTCTTTGTCTCTCCCTCTTTCTTTGTCTCTCCCTCTTTCTTTGTCTCTCCCTCTTTCTTTGTCTCTCCCTCTTTCTTTGTCTCTCCCTCTTTCTTTGTCTCTCCCTCTTTCTTTGTCTCTCCCTCAGTCTTTGTCTCTCCCTCAGTCTTTGTCTCTCCCTCAGTCTTTGTCTCTCCCTCAGTCTTTGTCTCTCTCTCTTTCTTTATCTCTCTCTCTTTCTTTATCTCTCTCTTTCTTTATCTCTCTCTTTCTTTGTCTCTCTCTCTTTCTTTGTCTCTCTCTCTTTCTTTGTCTCTCTCTCTTTCTTTATCTCTCTCTTTCTTTGTCTCTCACTCTTTCTTTGTCTCTCCCTCTTTCTTTGTCTCTCCCTCTTTCTTTGTCTCTCCCTCTTTCTTTGTCTCTCCCTCTTTCTTTGTCTCTCCCTCTTTCTTTGTCTCTCCCTCTTTCTTTGTCTCTCCCTCTTTCTTTGTCTCTCCCTCTTTCTTTGTCTCTCCCTCTTTCTTTGTCTCTCCCTCTTTCTTTGTCTCTCCCTCTTTCTTTGTCTCTCCCTCTTTCTTTGTCTCTCCCTCTTTCTTTGTCTCTCCCTCTTTCTTTGTCTCTCCCTCTCACTCTCTTAATTTGTCTCTCTCTCTCTCTCTCACTGACACCCAACAACTACCCTCTTACCATTTATTGTAACAAACAACCTCACCCGCAGAGCACCGCCACCGGACGTTCATGGACATTGAAAAGTAGCTGAAATTTGGTAGGTCAATACTTGCCGGACCAAATCTGAACCAATATTCTTTCTGCAGACGTCATTGACACTAAATTCAGAGCAGATAATTAGCAGACTTTTGGAAAACATGGTCACATGGTGCACACAGTGCTTCTGACTACATATTCGCCTAACACCACCAAGCACACAGAGGCTAAGGAGCTTTTAGCTGTCTGAATCGCTCTAGTTCAGTGTCAACACAGGTGCAGTGTCAAAGCACGAAGACAGGGTTGAGTAGATAACATGATACATGAAATGGCTGTAGAGGTTAGGGTATGTGCAAAGTGCTATGAAGACAAAAGCAATTACAGTAAAACTACCTTGACCACATTCTGAAGTAAAACATATCCAATAGCTTTATTTGAGTGTTTAGGGATATTGCACAAATGAATGTCAGAATGTTGTGTACTAGTGTTGTCACGATACCAGTATCACGATACCAGGAAGTAAGGAAGCAATGTATAGAAAACATGTAACGGATAACATCTCTTAAGGAAAACAGTCCTAATGTTGGAAAAAGTTGCCTTGTGTGGTCACCAAGAGTCCCATTTGCAAGCTATAGCACACACTATTTTACAAAAGTAGGTTTTAAAAGGACCGTGGAGTTGAGTCTGCTTTGTGTTTTCTTTCTTGCCAAGGAAAAGCTGGTTTCGTACTGCAGTAACAGAGTTGACATCACAACAGTAAATGTTCTGAGTAGTTGGTATTATAGGTGCAACCAGTTTCCTTCTCCTCTCCAAGGAGATACAGCATCAACGAGAAGGAAAAGTGTACAAAGACTAATTTCATCCTACTTTACGCTCCAGGCGAAACCACATTGGGAATATAACCGTTAAAATCAGTTCATTCAGATCTCTTTCCATTAAGGTAAAATGGAATGTGAAAGAGGTTTTAACAGTTTTTCAAATGATCCTTTCCTTTTAAAATCATTTTAAATATAAGTGGTTTTTACAAGACTGCAGGCAGTGTTAAAATTAGTAGGAGGGAGATAGTGAGAGTGAATTTTCAAGGATAATATACAATTCAGGGGCAGAATATCATTAATTTCCATCTCATTTCAGCCTTGTCCTACTCAGACGGCCTGAGAGCACTCTCTTCATGTCATTATCTAATGGAAAATTTGCTCAGTTAGTAGATATGAATAGGACCAGGAACACTACTAGCTTTCAAATTAAAATTCAAGCCGCTGATTTTGAGGATCTCAGTGGAGTAGCTGGCTAGCAGCACAATGATTTAAATAAATAAATACATGTATCCTGAAAACACACAAAAAATACAAAAGTATGTGGACACTCCTTCAAATTAGTAGATTCTGACATTTCAGCCACACCCGTTGCTCACAGGTGTATAAAAATCGAGCACACGGCCATGCAATCTCCATAGACAAACATTGACAGTAGAATGACCTTACTGAAGAGCTCAGTGACTGTCAAAGTGGCACTGTCATAGGGCGCCACCTGTCCAACAAGTCAGTTAGTCAATTTCTGCCCAGCTAGAGCTGCCCCCGGTCAACGGTAAGTGCTGTTATTGTGAAGTGGAAACGTCTAGGGCTCAGCTGCGAAGTGGTAGGCCACACAAACTCACAGGAACCGCAGAGTGCTGAAGTGCGTAGCATGTCTAAATCATCTGTCCTCGGTTGCAACCCTCACTACCGAGTTCCAAACTGAGTTCAAAGCAACGTCAGCACAATATATGTTCGTAAGGAGCTTCATGAAATGGGTTTTCATAGGCTTGTGTGCGGCTGCTCAGCTAAGATCACCATGCGCAATTCCAAGCATCGGCTGGAGTGGTGTAAAGCTCGCCGCCATTGGACTCCGGAGCAGTGGAAACGAGTTCTCCGGAATGATGAATGATGCTTCACCATCTGGCAGTCCAACGGACAAATCTGGGTTTGGCGGACGCCAGGAGAACCCAATGCATAGTGACAACTGTAAAGTTTGGTGGAGGAGGAATAATGGTCTAGGGCTGTTTTTCATGGTTCGGGCTAGAACCCTAAGTTCCAGTGAGGGGAAATCTTAACACTACAGCATACAATGACATTCTAGATCATTCTATGCTTCCAACTATGTGGCAACAGTGTGGGAAAGGCCCATTTCTGTTTCAGCATGACAATGCCACTGTGCAAAAAGCGACGTCCATAATGAAATCGTTTGCCAAGATTGGTGTGGGAGAACTTGACAGGCCTGAACAGAGCCCTGAACTGAAACCCATTGAACACCTTTGGGATGAATTGGAATGCCGACTGTGTGCCAGGCCTAATCGGCCAACATCAATGCCTGATCCCACTAATATATATATATATATATATATATATATATATATATATATATATATATATATAGTGCTAGTTAAAAGTTTGGACACACCTACTGATTCAATGGGCTTTTCTTTATTTTTACTAAGTTCTACATTGTAGAATAATACTGAAGATATCAAAACTATGAAATAACTCATATGAAACCATGTAGCAACCAAAAAACTTAAACAAATCAAAATAGATTTTATATTTGAGATTCTTCAAAGTAGCCACCCCCTTTGACTTGATTGACAGCTCTGCACGCTCTTGGCATTCTCTCAATCAGCTTCATGTGGTAGACACCTGGAATGCATTTCAATTAACAGGTGTGCCTTGTTAGAAGTACATTTGTTGAATTTCTTTCCTTGTTAATGCGTTTGAGCCAATCAGCTGTGTTGTGACAAATTAGGGGTGGCATACAGAAGATAGCCCTATCTGATAAAAGACCAAGTCAATATTATGGCAAGAACAGCTCAAATAAGCAAAGAGAAACGACAGTCCGTCATTAATTTAAGACATGAAGGTCAGTCAATGCGGAAAATTTCAAAAACGTTGAAAGTTTCTTAAAGTGCAGTCACAAAAACCATCAAGCGCCATGATGAAACCGGCTCTCATGAGGACCGCCACAGGAATGGAAGACCCAGAGTTACCTCTAATGAACTTATCCTCTGCAGCAGAGTTAACTGAACCTCAGATTGCAGCCCTAATAAATGTTTCACAGAGCTCAACAGACACATCTCAACATCAACTGTTCAGAGGAGATATCAATCTTTCTATTCTGGTTAGAGACAGTTTGTGCTGTTCTGTGAAGGGAGTAGTAAAGAGCGTAGTAGGAGATCTTCAGTTTCTTGGCAATTTCTCGCATGGAAAAGCCTTCATTTCTCAGAACAAGAATAGACTGACAAGTTTCAGAAGAAAGGTCTTTGTTTATGGCCATTTTGAGCCTGTAATCGAACCCACAAATGCTGATGCTTCAGATACTCAAGTAGACTAAAGAATGACAGTTTTATTGCTTCTTTAAATCAGAACAGTTTTCATCTGTGCTAACATAATTGCAAAAGGTTCTTTTAATGATCAATCAGCCTAACATAAACTTGGATTAGCTAACACAACGTGCCATTGGAACACAGGAGTGATGGTTGCTGATAATTGGCCTCTGTACATCTATGTAGATATTCCATTTAGAAAATCTGCCGTTTACAGCTACAACAGTCATTTACAACAATGTCTATACTGTATTTCGGATCAATTTGATGTCATTTTTTTAAAAAACAAGGGAATTTACAAGTGACCCCAAACTTTTGAACGGTAGAAGACATACAATGCATTTGTAAAGTACTCAGACCCCTTGACTTTTTCCACATTTTGTTACATTACAGCCTTATTCTAAAATTGATTAAATCGGATTTTGTCCTCATTAATCTACACACAATACCCCATAAAGACAACGCAAAAACAGGTGTATATACAAAACTGAAATATTTATGTAAGTATTCAGACCCTTTACTCAGTACTTTTTCGAAGCACCTTTGGCAGTGATTACAGCCTTGAGTCTTCTTGGGTATGACGCTACAAGCATGGCACACCTGTATTTGGGGAGTTTCACCTATTCTTCTCTGCAGATCCTCTGGAGCTCTGTCAGGTTGGATGGGGACCGTCACTGCAAAGCTATTTTCAGGTCTCTCCAGAGAGAGAGAGAGTGTAATCGGGTTCAAGTCTGGGCTCTCGCTGGGCCACTCATTGATATTCAGAGACTTGTTTCGAAGCCACTCCTGCATTGTCTTGGCTGTGTGCTTAGGGTTGTTGTCCTGTTGAAAGGTGAACCTTCGCCCCACAGTCTGAGGTCCTGAGCGCTCTGGAGCAGGTTTTCATCAAGGATCTCTATACTTTACTTTGTTCATCTTTCCCTCGATCCTCACTCCCAGTACCTGCCGCTGAAACACATCCCCAAAGCATGATGCTGCCACAACCATGCTTCACCGTAGGGATGGTGCCAGTTTTACTCCAGATGTGACGTTAGGTATACAGGCCAATAAGTTCAATCTGAGTTTCATCAGACCAGAGAATCTTGTTTCTCATGGTCTAAGAGTCTTTAGGTGCCTTTTGGCAAACTCCAAGTGTGCTGTCATGTGCATTTTACTGAGGAGTGGCTTCCGTCTGGTCACTCTGCCATAAAGGCCTGATTGCTGGAGTGCTACAGAGATGGTTGTCCTTCTGGAAGAATCTCCCATCTCCACAGAGGAACTACGGAGCTCTTTCAGAGTAACCATCGGGTTCTTGGTCACCTCCCTGACCAAGGCCCTTCTCCCCCGATTGCTCAGTTTTGCCGGGCGGCCAGTTCTAGGAAGAGTCTTGGTGGTTCCAAACTTTTTCCATTTAAGAATGATGGAGGCCACTGTTTTTCTGGGGTCCTTCAATGATGCGGAAATATTTTAGTACCGTTTCCCAGAACTGTGCCTCGACACAATCCTGTCTCGGAGCTCTACGGACAATTCCTTCGACCTCATGGCTTGGTTTTTGCCTTGACATGCATTGTCAACTGTGGGACCTTATATAGACAGGTGTGCGCCTTTCCAAATCATGTCCAATCAATTGAATTTACCACAGGTGGACTCAATTTAAGTTGGAGAAACATCTCAAAGATGATCAATGGAAACAGAATGCACCTCAGCTCAATTTCGAGTCTCCTAGCAAAGGGTCTGAATACTTATGTAAATAAGGTATTTCAGTTTATTTCCTTTTTATAAACGTGCAAACATTTATAAAAACCTGTTTTCACTTCGTCATTATGGGTTATGTTGTGTAGATTGAGGAGGAAAATGTTTTATTGAATACATTTTAGAATAAGGCTGTAACGTAACATCCCATATCATAAACATGTCATAAATAAAAGGCAAAGTAAATGTACGCATGGGGAATCATCGAGTACATCTGAAACCTTGTTGAAGGCTGCCCAGCCACATACAGTCCAACTCATCATCAGACCTTGTGAGAGAGTGACAGTTTTCTGGGCTCAGCTGTAATACAAAATGTGCCAATTTCGCTCTAGCACACTTTAATATGACCTGATATCTTACAATCAGTAGAGGTGAACAGTGCCCTATAGATAATTGTACCGTAATATAAAAATGTCTGGGATGTTTCTCGTATAACATGGTATTAAGGATCCACAGCCATTTAGGACATAGATTTTTCCTGGGATACAGTTTCTTCCAGCCAGTGCATCCCTCCAGGACTATCAGTTTAAGTAGCGATTATAAGGTGCACACATGCATAACAGAAACATAAATATATCTGTTTAAAGATCCTTCTCTGCCACAGGCCCAGTGCTGGAGGAACAGAGTGATAAATGTGGATCTCTGTAGCTGAATGGTGCTCACAGGGACAACACAAGTCCCTACTCTAGCACAGAATCCTCCATAACACACATCCAAAACTACTCCCTGTAGCTACCAGTCAGAGGGAGTGTGAGGGAAAGAGGGAGAGAGTCAAATAGAAAGGGAAGGAGTTGGATTAAAATAAAAATTTGGAGGGCAGCAGAAATAGGGAAGGAGTTAGAGAGAAGGGAGAAGAGTTGGGACAGAGAGATGGAAGAGGAAGAGAGGGTTACTGTTAAGTAATACATCTCTACTGCCACAGTCCAGTTAGGTTTGACCTCTCTAATGATATTGATCAGTGTAGAGCATAGAGTTCGAACCTTAGAGAGGATGTAGGGTTAGAATTTGTGGCACAAGCGGTCAGCCATCTTGCCTGGGGACATAGTTGTATCTCTATGAAGTAGAAGAGGACTCACCGGAATAAGCCCAGTAGGAGTTTCCTCCTGTGGCCCTCCTCTCCCTCACCCCGCCCCCCATGCTCCCATGGTGCTCCTCTCCTACTGACACCGACTGGCCACCCTGTAGAGCTAAAAAACACAGAAACAGAGGTTAGATAGAATGTTGAGCATAAATATTTAAAACACTACATTTATATAGAGACTTTACAAAAATATAAATGCAACATGTAAAGTGCTGGTGAAAATGTTTCATGAGCAGAAATAAAAGATCCCAGAATTGTTCCATGTACACAATAAATGTATTTCTCACAGATTTCGTGTACACATTTGTTTACATCCCTGTTAGTGAGCATTCCTACTTTGCCAAGATAATCCATCCCCTTGACAGGTGTGTCATATCAAGAAGCTGATTAAACAGCATGATCATTACACAGGTGCATATAGTGGTGGGGACAAAAGGACATTCTAAAATGTGCAGTTTTGTCACACAGCGCCACTGATGTGCAATTGGCATGCCGACTACAGGAATGTCCATCAGAGCTGTTCACAGAGAATCAAATGTTCATTTCTCTACCATAAGCCGCCTCCAACGTCATTTTAGAGAATTTGGCAGTACGCCCAAGCGACCATACAAGCGAAGAATTTCTGCACAAACTGTCAGAAACCATCTCAGGAACTCATCTGCGTGCTTGTTGTCCTCACCAGGGTCTTGACATGACTGCAGTTCGGAGTCGTAACGGATTTCAGTGGGCAAACGCTTACCTTCGATGACACCTGGCACGCTGGAGAAGTGTGCTTTCATGGATGAATCCCAGTTTCAACTGTACCCGGGCAGATGGCAGACAGCATGTATGGTGTCGTGTGGGCGAGTGATTTGATGATGTCAACGTTGTGAACAGAGTGCCCCATGGTGGCGGTGGGGTTATGGTATGGGCGGCATAAGCTTCAGACAACAAACACAATTGCATTTTATCGATAGCAATTGGAATGCTCAGAGACATCGTGATGAGATCCTGAGGCCCATTGTCGTGCTATCATCCGCCGCCATCACCTCATGTTTCAGCATGATAATGCACGGTCCCATGTCGCAAGGATCTGTAAACAATTCTGAAAATGTCCCAGTTATTCCATGGCCTGTATACTCACAAGACATGTCACCCATTGAGCATGTTTGGGATGCAAATATCCAGCAACTTCGCACAACCATTGAAGGAGGAGTGGGACAATATTGCACAGGCCACAATCAACAGCCTGATCAATTCCACACAAAGAAGATGTGTCGAGATGCATGAGGCAAATGGTGGTCACACCAGACACTGACTTGATCGACGCACCTACCTTTTAAAAAAAAAACATATCTGTGACCAACAGATGCATATTTGTAATCCCAGTCATGTGAAATCCATAAATTAGGGTCTAATGAATTTATTTCAACAAACTGATTTCCTTATATGAATTGTAACCCTGCAAAATCTTTACAAATTTTGTATGTTGCATTTGTATTTTTGTTCAGTGTAATTTTTTTAACTTTTTTTATTTCACCTTTATTTAAATATATATATTAAATATACACTGAGTGCATAAAACATTATGAACACCTGCACCTTCCATGACATAGACTGACCAGGTGAATCCAGGTGAAAGCTATGATCCCTTATTGATGTCACTTGTTAAATCCACTTCAATCAGTGTAGCTGAAGGGGACAAGGCAGGTTAAAGAAGGATTTTTAAGCCTTGAGACAATTGAGACATAGATTGTGTATGTGTGCCATTCAGAAGGTGAATGGGCAAGACAAAAAATGTAAGTGCCTTTGAACGGGGAAATGGTAGTACATGCCAGGCGCACCGGTTTGTGTCAAGAACTGCAACGCTTCTGGGTTTTTCATGCTCAACAGTTTCTTGTGTGTATCAAGAATGGTCCACCACCCAAAGGACATCCAGCCAACTTGACACAAATGTGAGAAGCATTGGAGTCAACAAGGGCCACCATCCCCGTGGAACACTTTCGACACCTTGTTGAGTCCAAGCCCCAATAAATGTAGGCTGTTCTGAGGGCAAAAAGGTGGGCAACTCAATTTTAGAAAAGTGTTCTTAATGTTTTTTTTACACTCAAGTGATGGACAATTACATTGAATTCCCCAAATATGGCATTTTATCATCTAATATTTGTTTGAAGAAAGTCATATGGTAGTTTTGCGGAATACATTATATCAACCAGTCTTTCAGAAAAACTACTTTTCATTCAAAAAATTATAATAATTCTAACAGCAAAGCAAAGTAATGAAATGCTAAAGTGTTCCAGGTCTTTGTATGTTTAACTCTAGGGACAAATGTTGCTGTCTCAGACCGCTGAGTAGGACCTAGAACAGTCTGGGAACACATCGAAGCGATGAAGAGAATGAATAAAGAAAGGAACAATTCTGTGAACCTCTAACAGCACAACTTTGAAGAGTGGAAATGTAGATGGGTGTGGGTGGGATAACTCCTGAGAGATCAAAGTATTTTTTTTGGGGGGGGGGGGGGGGGTTGTGGTGCAACAGAACATGGGTAGGATAGTGTACTTCTTGTATATCATCCACTGACACAAAGGTTAATCAAACAAACTGGAAACAATAGAACACTATGAAAAACGTTGGGGAAACCAGGCCTAGTAGTCATAGCTGGCTTTGAAAAGGCTTTTGATAAAGTACGACTGGAATTTATATATAAATGCCTGGAATATTACAATTTTGGAGAATCTCTTAAAGTGGGTTAAAGTTATGTATAGTATCCCAAGGTGTACTACTTCTCAGAAAGTACTAAACTGTCAAGAGGAGTAAAACCACCCGTCTCCCGGGTGGCGCAGTGGTCTAGGGAACTGCATTGCAGTGCTAGCTGCGCCACCAGAGTCTCTGGGTTCGCGCCCAGGCTGGGCTGGGCTGGGTTCGCGCACAGGCTCTGTCGCAGCCGGCCGCAACCGGGAGGTCCGTGGGGCGGGAGGTCCGTGGGGCGACGCACAATTGGCATAGCGTCGTCCGGGTTAGGGAGGATTTGGCCGGTAGGGATATCCTTGTCTCAGTATGTAAAATGTACTGAAATGTAAAAAATGTAATAAAATGTATGTATGTAAGTCGCTCTGGATAAGAGCGTCTGCTAAATGACAACAAAAAAAAAAAAGTTAAAAATGTAAAACAAGGTTGTCCACATATCAATTTATTATGACAATCGAAATGTTAGCTATTAAAATCAGATTCAACGATAATTTCAGATCAGAAAAAAAATACAACATTTACATTTCCGTGTAGGTTACGAATGAAATGTTCTGACGGTAGAGTGGACATACTCAGTATTTATGTCCCGAAAGGAAGAAATTATCTCACTAAAATACATTTTATAGAAAGTAAACAAAAATAGATAAGATCTTGCTACCATGGAAAGGAAAATACCCTGATTAACTCTTTGGTCATATCCCAGTTCACCTATTTGCTTATGGCCCTGCCTACACCTAACAACCTGTTTTTTAAATTATATGAGCAAAAAATATTCAATTTTATTTGGAATAGCAAGCCAGACAAAATTAAAACGGGCCTATTGAATTCGGAGGGCAGAAATTATTACATTTTTTATAATTATACTTTTCACTAAAGCCTTCAGTCATACAAAAGCTATACTTAAATCCAAACTGGTTCTCTAGCAGATTAGTAAGAATGTCTCACCCCGTATTCAAGAATGGTCTTTTTCCCTTCATTCAGATTACAACCTCTCACTTTCGGTCATTTGAAAAATCTCCAAAAATATCACTATTTTTAAACAAGCCATAGAAAGTTGGTTGCAATTTCAGTTTAATCTACCAGAAAAAAAACAATAAATATTACAACAAGTGTTACGGTTATACTCAAATATACTAATTAATAAAAAAACATTTTTGTAAAAATGTGAAACAAAATAGCACAGTTGAAATAAATATGGCAAATATAAATAAAACCGGATGGTCGTCAGAGATAAATGGAAGGAGTTATTAAGGATAGCTGAAGATAAGTCATGTAAAATATACTGTGTCCGTAAAATGTATACAGTATGTATAAACTGGAAGTAGAAGACTAAATGGTGTTGACCATTAGTTTACTCCAATTAGGGGAGGGGTGGTAGTGTTAAGGGAAAATAATAAAGGAAAATATATATTTTTTAAATGACCAGTTAAAAGTTTGGTCACACCTACTCATTCAAGGGTTTTCTTATTTTTACTACTACATTGTAGGATAATAGTGAAGACATCAAACCTATGAAAGAAGACATATGGAATCATGTAGTAACCAAACAAAGAGTGTTAAGCAAATCAAAATACATTTTATATTTTACATTCTTCAAAGAAAGCCACCCTTTGCCTTGATGACAGCTTTGCAAACTCTTGGCATTCTCTCAACCAGCTTCATGAGGAATTCTATTCCAACAGTCTTGAAGGAGTTTTTGTTGGCTGCTTTTCCTTCACTCTGCGGTCCAATTCACCGCAAACCTTTGGTTTGCAGAATGCTGTGGTAGTCATGCTTGTTAAGTGTGCCTTGAATTCTAAATAAATAACAGACAGTGTTACCAGCAAAGCACCATCACACCTCCTCTTCCATGCTTCGCGGTGGGAACCACACATGCGGAAATGATCCCTTCAACTACTCTTGAGTCTCACAAAATCACGGCGGTTGGAACCAAAAATCAAAAATTTGGACTCATCAGACCAAAGGACAGATTTCCACCACTCTAATGTCCATTGCTCGTGTTTATTGGCCAAAGCAAGTCTCTTCTTATTGGTGTCTTTAGTAGTGGTTTCTTTCCAGCAATTTGAGCATGAAGGCCTGATTAATGCAGTCTCCTCTGAACAGTTGATGTTGAGATGTGTCTATTACTTGAACTCTGAAGCATTTATTTGGGTCGCAATCTGAGGTGATCTTGTCCTCTGCAGCAGAGGTAAGCCTGGATCTTCCTTTCCTGTGGCGGTCCTCATGAGAACCAGATTCATCATAGCGCTTGATGGTTTTGGCGACTGCACTTGAAGAAACTTTCCAAGTTCTTTATAATGTTCCGCATTGTCTGACCTTACTGTCTTAAAGTAATGATGGACTGTCATTTCTCTTTGCTTATGTGTGCTGTTCCTGCCATAATATGGACTTGGTCTTTTACCAAATTGGCATATATTCTGTATACCACCCCTAACTTGTCACAACACAACTGATTGGCCCAAACACATTAAGGAAAGAAATTCCACAAATGTACTTTTAACAAGGCCCATCTGTTAATTGAAATGGACTCTAGGTGACTACCTCATGAAGCTGGTTGAGAGAATGTCAAGAGTGTGCAAAGCTGTCATCAAGGCAAAGGGTGGCTATTTGAAGAATCTCAAATATAAAATATATTTTGATTTGTTTAACACTTTTTTGGTCACTACATGATTCCGTATGTATTATTTCATAGTTGTCATGTCTTCACTATTATTCTACATTGCATAAAATAGTAAAATAAATAAAAACCCTTGAATGATATGTGTGTCCAAACTTTTGACAGATACTGTACAGTTATTTAAAAAAATATATGGGCAACTGGAAATTATGCAGACAATTACATTGATAGAAGCCAGATTGTATTTGCAATATTAAAGATGATCCACCCCCTAAATAATTTTTTAAAAACATATTAATCAAACAATATCTACTGTATGCACTTCTTCTGTCACTCCTAGAGCTATGACGATAAATCCATACCCATAATTTACGTTTTTTGTCCACATCGCCTAGCTCAAATTAATTCCCTTTCATCAAGCAACACTGTTTGGCCCTCCATCTTGTAGTGATGGAGGGAAAGTAAGATGGAGAGAGAGTTCAGTCTGGGGGTATACGGCCAGAAACCTGGAGTTTGATTGGCTCACAGATCATACCAGCAGAAGCAGGAGAAGACCACCCCCCCACGAGACCACCATACCCTGTACCCACATCCCAGGTGTCATCATTGCTGCAAACAATGTAATCATTTTTACTCCTCATCGCCTCCTGTGTGGACCATCTAACCTACAGTATGTGTCTCGGTCTTCCATCTGTGTGGACCTTAAATCAGAAGTAATGAACACCACCATCCGGGTTGATCCAGGGGGGAAGTGAAACAACAGGAATGGCTTCCCTCAGATACGCTAAGCCCGCTCTCACACACACTCACCATCCATCAACTCCATTCAGACGCTGCCTGGCATCCCTGAACAAACTATATTCTGGAAATTGATGAAGAGGCTGCACTGTACACAGACATATGAACTACAATTTGGTCATATCCAAATGGTAAAAAAACGAGTCCTGCTATAGGATGGAGTGAAAAAGCTTGTTTCGGGAGTTTTAGAGTACTGTTCCTTCATTACGCCCACTTAGGGGCTGAGTGAGTCACACACACATAGGTACATTTAGTTGAGCAGCTGTGTTAGCTGCAGTCTGCAGGAGAGAGACGCTGTATCCCAACATGCAGAGCCCAGAGATGCTGGGTTCTGCTGGCGTAGGCTGTGAATTTGCACCTCAGGAGGTGGTAGCTACCGAGCCTGCAAAATGGTAACAGATTGACGCTGAGACGAAGATCTTTCCCTTTAAACGTATGCCAAACAAAAACCATTGATTGCAAAGTTAACCAAACAACTCTATGCGCAAGGACTACTTTTAACAATACTTTTGACAAAAACACATTTCCTAGAGAAGACCAGTGGTGATCTAAAGTTTGGTAACAGAATAATGGTAAAATCTCCCTCCGTTCTTTATGTGACCACGTTTTCCAAAAACTCTTAAATATCAGCTCCGATTTAAGATTCAAAGATGTCTGCAGAAAGAATGGGGTGTCAGCTATGACATGACAGCTTGAGTTTGAAAAAATATATTTTGGAACCAAAAGTAAGTGAAGTGGATTAACCCTAGGTAACAGAACGATGGTAACAGAATGGCATCATGGGTCCCGGATCTGTGCTATACAGAAATTCATAATTATGAACATCATTCTCTTCATTCTCGAAATGTATCCTGAATTAGGTCCACAAAGGAAGAAAAATGTAATATCCTCATTTGCATGTTTATTCTAAACACGGGCTATTATTCTAATGCACTCCGGCCCCCAAACAAGACCACATTTGGTTGGTCCGGCCCAGACCAAATCTGTACCAATCATAGATGTCTAAGTTTCAGAGGTTTGAACAGTACAGCACAGCACAGTAAAGTACAGTACAGCAGAGTAGGATAGAATTCAATAAAGTAGAGTATAGTTCAGTACAGTTCAGTACATTAAGTAAATTATACCGTACTCTACTCTAGTGTGCTCTACTATACTGTATTGTACCACACTCTACTGTACAGTAGGGATTCATATTATACAGGAATCTACCAAGTTTCAATACCGGAATTAATTCACGTTTATCTCAAGAGTCCAGGGAAATAACGCAAAAATAGGAAGTTCCCATTTAAAGTGTTTAAAACCAAGATATGGTCACTATGCCACCTGTGTCACAACGTAAAGAGGTCAGAGCAAATTAAACAGATTTTTAGTAATGTAGTAAATAGTGAATTGTGCGTAGGCCTATCACATTTGTGACTGTCTGAAGAGTCAGGCACATCTTTTAAAGGCTATACTGTAGAGGTTTCCTGTAGTGGTTTTTAACTGTATTCGGGTCGTGTTTGCAGTCCGGCAGTGTTAATTACGTGTGTGCTTTGAATTTATGGTGACCTTGTGTGAAGTAAATACACTAGGCTAAAGGCTTCCATGCGACAACCTGTTTGGATAATGTGCTATTACATGTTGTGTATTTTGTGGAACTTCATTAGCGCCGACATTTTGTACTTTTTTTGTAATTGAATATATATTTTGGGGGGAAATAGGGACAGTCCCGGGAACCCGGTAACCCATGTTAATCCCTACTGTACAGTACTAAAGGTATAACGATTTACCGATACGCATTGGTCCCTGAGTCAAATGTCTAACCCTTTACACTTGTGGGATTTTGCCATTATGGATAAGGCTAAATTGAATTGTTTCTTACAGAAGAAATATGAAAAGCATAAGCATGGTAGCAATTGAAAGGGAACAGTTTGGAGATTATGGGAATATTATTAGACCAAAATTGAGGACACAACAGTTCACCTGACACAAGACTAAATCTAAACATTACACTTGATTTTATGTGTATTTTACATTTACTGTACTTTTCGCCGCATTTGTTGATAACAAAATCGGAGAATATTTTGGACTGCTCAATTTGGCCGGGAGGCCAGCTCTAGGAAGAGCTCTCGGATGATGGAGGCCACTGTGTTCTTGGGGATCTTCAATGCTGCAGAAATGTTTTGGTACTCTTCCCCAGATCTGTGCCTCGACACAGTAACTGTCAACATCAAGGATGATCAATGGAAACAGGATGCACCTGAGCTCAATTTCGAGTCTCATAGCAAAGGATCTGAATACTTATGTAAATAAGTTATTTCCTTCTTTTTTTTTTTTTTTGCAAAAATGTCTTGCTTAGTCATTATGGGGCATTGTCTGTAGATTGAAAAGGGGGGGGGAAATTATGTTATCCATTTTAGAATGAGGTTGTAACGTAACAAAATGTGGAAACAGTCAAGGGGTCTGAATACATTCCGAATGGACTGTATAAATTCCAGTCGTACTTTATCTAAAGCCTTTCAAAGTCAGCTATGAATACCAGGCCTGGTGTGACAGATGTTTCATAGTGTTCTATTGTTTCCAGTACCTGTCTTATATTATCTCCAATGTATCGTCCATGTAAAAAATCTATCTGGTTAGGATGAATAATATCCGATAATAGCTTTTTAATGATATGCGCTATGCATTTTGCTAGAATATTTGCATCACAACACTGAAGTGTAAAGGGCCACCAATTTTTTTAAATGGACTGGATCTTTAGATTTACCACCTGGGTCCTGTTTCAGTAATAGTGAATCAGACCTTGTCGAGTATGTGATCATCTACCATTTTTATAAGAGTGATTAAAAAAATTCTAATAACGGTCCTCTGAGTACATCAAAAAGGGTTTGGTATGCCATCCAGCCCTGGAGTTTCCCCAGACTTAAAGGCATTAATTGCATCAAGAAGTTCCTCCTCTGTAATTTGGCCTTCTTCACATGAGTCTTTCTGTACTTTCTTGACAGGTAAATATTTATAGTTGTGTAATATTTAGCTAACGAGTGTCCTAATATCTAGCGAATATTTAGCTTCTTTGGCTACACAACTCTAGCCTCTCTCTCCCAGCTATTCCGGAGCGCAATTGGCTACACGGACGCAAGACTCTCCGCTATTACTCTTTTTGTAAAATCCCTGGAAAAACTATAGGCCACAAAATCTCCAGGAGATAAAAAAAAAAAAAAATGTATATGAGGCCTAATATGCTTTTCGTGTAGAGAAGCAGGCTTGCTCTTGCTAATTGCTGAATGTAAAATAGGCCTAGACCAAATGAACCTTCGCTCCAGTCTGAGGTCCCTGGCCGCCAGTGATGATAACATTGTTGCACTGATGTATTAAATGGTTGCACAGGACAGACAGTGAAAAAGAAGATCCAAACAAATTGACATCCATTAGAAAAATGGAAATCACTTGAGCAAGGAGGCAAGCGATGACACGATGTAAAAGATGTGCAGGCTAAACAGCGTTTGCTGTTGAATATCTAGATGTAATTTAAATAGGAGTTTCTATATTATATCGTTTTTCATTAGGCTACATGTAGCCTATATTGAAGTATTATTTGCTGTTGTCACTATGACAATGAACACACCCTGAAGAACTGAATGGTCTGTGTTACCACCTTATTAACAGGCCTACAGCGTGCAGTACAATGCTTTGATCAGTTGATTGACAGGTGCAGGCTACTGTAGAACGATAAACTTCCCTCTAGTGTGGATGCTCGCCAACGTTTTATAGTTATGTGTCATTTATCGTTATAGTTATCGTCCTTGGCCCTTAACGGTTAAATTGGTAAATATTCCCTGCTATTTGGTTTTATTTATCATTTGGGAGGGGGAAGGTTATTTGTTTTTCCCCTTTCAAACGCTCGAAGAGGGCAGGTAAAAATATAGGGAGGACCATCCATTTTAATTTCAAAGACGTGCGATTACCTCCAGGTATCCCTCAATATAAATAACATTCACTCCCTAAGCTCCCAGGGACAATTCTCATCTGGCTATACTTGCAAATAGGGGCTTACATTAGATTTTACCATCAGCAATAGTTTTAGTACTTTTGCTTTAAACAATATGTGTATATGGTAATCGTTTGATATACAGGGTAAAGTTGACAATTTCATAACGAAATCAGCAATCACTTGTGTGAGCCCCACTGCGTGGTCGAAGAGGGAGGAGAATAGAAGCTCACTCAGTAATAACTTCCAAACGGTCAAAACCATTTGAATTTCAGACAGGAGTGAAATCCAAAGTTGGGCTGTTTATTCAGTGACTATGTCATAGCAAAATTGTTGTTAACTAGTAAGTGATGGTGATTTCAGATCAAAAGTGGGGGGACAAAAACCCTACATTTGCATAGCCTTATATGGCTCAGCTCAGGTGCTTACATACACCATAAACATATTTACACAGAAACATAGACACACACAGAGAGAGAAATTATTTCAGAGAGGACCAGCTCATGAGCTCCATCAGCAACAGATTTGAATTTAGAATGGAAAAATCATGTGTTTAAGCAACAAAGGTCAGTGCATCTAATCTCATCAAATTGAACCGAAACGCATCGATTCGTTCCTCTAATCAAACCATATCACACCGAATCGTTTCAAACTAAAAGGTATCGTTCCTGTATCGGAGCCCATGTATCTAGATACGTATCAAATTGTCTTGAAAGGGAAAGATGCACATCCCTAATACAGCACTGTACTGTACTGACCTATAATCTACTGTACTGTACTGTACTGGACTGTATTGGACTGTTCAAACTTGTGAAACAGACGTCTATAATTGGTTCAGTTTTGGACTGACCAAATTTCAAACTACCTTTCAACGTCCATGGATGTCTGGTGTCGGCGGTGCTCAGTGGGTGAGAGGGCTGGTTAGAGTAATGGAAAGAGAGGGGGCTCATGGGTAGCTGTCAGTAGGAGCCGGGAGAGGTGACATTAACGAGAGAGAGAGAGATGAGATGGAGAGACAGAGAGAGAAAGAGAGAGGGGGGAGGGGTTGTCCAGACCATTTTCACACTATTGCTTTGACCACCAAGTGGCAGAAAGATATAGAAAACCGTTATGAGCGGAACATAACAGTATGCCAGCATGAGGGAGGACCGCAGCAAGTGAGTACTATGAACTCCCATTGTAGCCAATACAGTTGCAGTCCTTCTGTTACAGATTTGTTTTTGTCATTGTGGTAACAGAATAACACGTTTTAATCAGTTAATGTATCATAAACCAAATTATTATCAGTAAAAACATTAATTGGTAGGTCTACTTAACAACTGTGAACGTTCATTACTCTCCCTCATGAAGGAGAGCAACGTGGTCTCGCTTCAATGCTATGAAATTATTTAGTCATTTTTCATGTTGAGAGCTCTAAATCCGGCTGAGAATATCACAGCGAGATGCAACCACAAGTGTTGGATTCGCTAGACTGTCACCTTTCACATGCCGTCTCCCAGACTCCGCCGCTCAGAGTGAGAGCAAATCAATTCTTTGTCTGGATAAGACAGAAAATGTGACACATCACTCCCTATGCAAATGTGGGGTCTGAAACCTGACACTTCAAGACAACTCTGCTGAGTGAGTGGTAGTGGAGAGCAGACAGATGGGGCTTTCTGGCACTATAAGGCACTGGACCTACAATGTTCACAGAGCACTTTGTACACCAATACGTCAGTCAGAACCGGTCCAGAACCACGCAAAGAGACGAGCCACCGAAGCTGTCAGTCCCTGCCTTTCAAAGACTAGCCACGCAGGTACTGTACAGCCAGCCGTAAGCTTACTACTCCATCTAGTCCCCATCTCGCCTCAATTGCCTCATATTGACAGTTCCCTCAGTGAGTGCATGGCCTCTGTAAGAGAATTATTTTCTATCAGCAGTGAAATATTTACTATTTTCTCTGAAAGACTTCCCTGGGTGTGCGTTTCTGTGTTTTACAAAGTTCTCGGACTACTCTCTCCCTCAGCTCAGTTTAGTACTACAGTGGTGGGGTAGGTGGGCAATATCAGCATCCCTCCATGTTACAGTGAATCACTCATCAACATTTAATACACTCATCCATCCTCACCTGCAACCTGAAATGCGCCAACCTCACTCCAATCAACAGGCAACAAAGATCAGCGAAGCCAACACATCAGGGTGCAACTTGGCGGTAAACATTTCCGTCTGCCAAGAACATTTAACGGTAAAAACAATAACAGCACCACCCGTTCCACTACTACACTTGGCAGTCTATGTAGGCTCCCCAGGACAGGGTTGTGTACGTCAAATCAAATCAAATTGTATCGGTCACATACACATGGTTAGCAGATGTTAATGCGAGTGTGGCGAAATGCTTGTGCTTCTAGTTCCGACCAATGCAGTAATATCTAACAAATAATCTAACAATTTCACAAGTAATCTAACAATTTCACAGAGCGCTTTGTGTAACCATGCCTACTGATTGAGAACACCCGCACCTCTCCAGTATTGCGTCATTGGGGAGGAGAGGTAACTTTTGCCTGAGGAGTCAGAGGGGGATTCCTTATTATTATTCTTCAGCTACCTCAAGAGTGACTCATAGCTTTAGCTTGGCTAAAGGGAAAGGATGGTACATGCACGCACGTCGGCACACACACACACTCATACGCACACACACACGCGCACACACACACTCATGCGCACACACACACACACACACACACACACACCACAGCTGCCTCTTCTCTGCCCAGCTCAGCTCTTACTGATAGTTGCATCATTAGAAGTGGGATTAATTAAGGCACCTCACCAAGTTGATTCATTCTCTCCTCAGATAGTCTCTGCTCCCCTGCTCATTAGCTTCAGGTGGTGCACTGTTCTGTTATCATCAACGAGGAGGAACTAGCACCACACCACCACAGTCATTTAGTTCAAATTCAATGAATGATCTCGGGAAAGTCAATGATGATAAATGAATAACATTTCTAGCAGCGGGGGGAAAGGATGCTGTACAAGGACTGAGAAGCTCAGTTCTGGTGACTTTAAAACAAGACATTACTCTAAAATGGGGGGGAAATTATGCTGAAACGATTGAAATTATAAAAATCCGTACACATATTCCACCTCCAGAAATGAGCCCAATTTGAACATATTGGACAATGCATATGCATGGTCCATATTATCAGGTTTGCTATTAGCAATATGCATTATCACCTGTAGCCCGACTGATGCAGCATAGTGGCTATAAATACATAGGCTTAAGCTTGGGGTAGCCTATCTGCGTTTACCCTATTGGGCTAATCATTAGCTAGATCCCAAATCCTATTGGATGAACTAGTTAACTAGTCGGCATTCAATTTATGTCCCCAAAAATCATGCCGCTACCAAAAAAATCTGGGTTTAAAATGGTGCAGTTTACACAAATATAGGAGATGAGAAATAAATAAAGTAGGAATGGAAAGCCGGAAACCCCCTCTTTTTAACAAAGTCTATTAAACCTGCTGTTTGTCCCACGACTGCAAAAATTGCTGTGCATTGACTGCTCATCAGATTGCATATTTCCGTGTTTTCCAAAAGTGCATGGAGTAACCAGCCAAATAGACAAAGTAACCAGCCAAATAGACAAAGTAACCAGCCAAATAGACAAAGTAACCAGCCAAATAGACAAAGTAGCCAGCCAGGTGGTTGGGACTTTGAGGGAAGGCGGTAGATTAGTAATCTAGTCAGAAAAACTAGTCTACTCTTTCAGTTTAGTTTATTGTGGCAAAAACTAAATCCAATCTGCTCTTTCAGTTTAGTTTATTGTTGCAAACCTAAGAAAAAAGGTTGTGTTCTGTCAAGTAAACATGGATTCCCTGTTAAGAAACAATATAGAATTGCAGGAAAATGGTTTTAAAAATGCTAAATGTTCAGGGGGAAAACCCCCCAGAGGCCCCACCAAATTGTGCACCCCCACTTTTATACAAAGTCAGGGGCTCATGAATAGACCTACAGGTATGATTGAAGAATGAAACAGGTGTTAAACATGGACTTTGCTACACAGAAAGCAGCAGCTGACTACTCGGTTGTCAACACTTTAAAGAGCAACTGCCTTTAAAAAGCAACGAATCACTTTGAAAACAGCCTATGTGAAATCGATACGACTCAGATACAGTTATTCTTGTCTCAGAATTGACTACAAAGTGTAAATAGGATAATTCTGGTCAAAGTCAGTCTCGTCTAAAACGGTGTTTGGAACAACTGATAAATGAAGGTTGGGTTTTGATTTGAAGATGTCCATTTGCCCACTAACATTTGGCGAACAGCTGTGGTGATTGCTTTCTATCCAATAGCACAGACAGTGAGACAGACCTGCCCAGCAGCTCTGACTTTGTTTGCATAAGACAATACGTTGCACATTTTTTGACTTAAGAAATGCTGCACCTTAGTCAGACTTGCGCAACCAAAACATCCTCGGCAAAAACTTCAAAATGAATTACAGATTTCTTGAGTTATCTTTGATTCATTCTGGGGATTTTGAGGTGGTGAACCACGCTTTTGGGTCAACAGTTTTTTATTTAATTTAGTTCACCTTTGTTTAACCAGGTAGGCCAGTTGAAAACAAGTTCTCATTTACAACTGCGACCTGGCCAAGATAAAGCAAAGCAGTGGGTCAAAAACAACAACACAGAGTTACACATAAACAAACGTACAGTCAATAACACAATAGAAATATCTATGTACAGTGTGTGCGAATGTAGAAGAATAGGGAGGTAAGGCAGTAAATTGGCCATGGAGGCGAACTATGCTATTTACAGATTGGCTGTGTACAGGTGCAGTGATCGGTAAGCTGCTATGACAGCTGATGCTTAAAGTTAGAGAGGGAGATATAAGACTCCAGCTTCAGTGATTTTGCAATTCGTTCCAGTCATTCGCAGCAGAGAACTGGAAGGAAAAGCAGCCAAAGGAAGTGTTGGCTTTGGGGGTGACCAGTGAAATATACCTGCTGGAGCGCGTGCTACGGGTGGGTGTTGCTATGGTGACCAGTGAGCTGAGATAATGCGGGGCTTTACCTAGCATAGACTTATAAATGACCTGGAGACAGTGGGTTTGGCGACGGATATGTAGTGAGGGCCAACCAACAAGAGCATACAGGTCGCAGTGGTGGGTAGTATATGGGGCTTTGGTGACAAAATGGATGGCACTGTGATAGACCACATCCAGTTTGCTGAGTAGAGTGTTGGGGGCTATTTTGTAAATTACATTGTCGAAGTCAAGGATCGATAGGATAGTCAGTTTTACGAGGGTATGTTTGGCAGCATGGGGGAAGGAGGCTTTGTTGCGAAATAGGAAACCGATTCTAGATTTCACTTTGGATTGGAGATGCTTAATGTGAGTTTGGAAGGAGAGTTTACAGTCTAACCAGACACCTAGGTAGTTGTCCACATATTCTAAGTCAGAACCGTCCAAAGTAGTGATGCTAGTTGGGCGTGAGGGTGCGGGGCAGCAATCGTTTGAAGAGCATGCACTTTGACAGTGTCTCATGGGGGACAAACATTAACCAAGCGCAGAATCGGTCAGTAAACACACATTCAAGACTGAAATCTAGATTATCTAATGAGCAACAGAAAATAACACACGTACCAATCTGAGTGTTCAGCGGCTCTTTAATCAAATCAGTAGGCCTAAATCAATATGTTTAATAATACCAAATACCAAGTATCATGACATTAGCTTTTATAACCTTCAATCTGTTATCAGTTCAAAAAGAGCTGTTTGTTGGTGAACAAACCCATCAAAAGGATACACTGACAAGTCACTTTAGCAGTCACCGAATCCTAGGAAAAATACAAACAAGAATTTTGGTTCGACAGCTTTTTGAAACTAGTCAACATTGTTGCTTGGTTGCCAATCAAAGCACAGTAAATAGCATATGTGCCTGGCTGGCTATAGCAGGCCAACGAAACGCGAAAGAAAATAAATGAAAGTGTAATAAAAAAAACAAGCGGATTTCAACTCATCGTCACTCCTTCCATTACATGGCAGTAGGAAGCTCTCTCAGCCATTTATATGCAGGTGATACAGTATTATACTCAGCTGGCCCCTCCCCGGTTTTTGTGTTAAACGCTCTACAACAAAGCTTTCTTAGTGTCCAACAAGCTTTCTCTTCCCCTTAACCTTGTTCTGAACACCTCCAAAACAAAGGTCAGCAGTTGTGGCTGCTTTGCGTGATGTATTGTTGTCTTTACCTTCCTGCCCTTTGTGCTGTTGTCTGTACCCAATCATGTTTGTAACATGTTTTGTGCTGCTACCATGTTGTGTTGTTGTCATGTTGTGTTGCTACCATGCTGTGTTGTTGTCATGTTGTGTTGCTACCATGCTGTGATGTCATGTGTCGCTGCCTTTTTATGTTGTTGTCTTAGATCTCTCTTTATGTAGTGTTGTGTTGTCTTGTCTCTCTTGTCGTGATGTGTGTTTTGTCCTATATTTATATGTTTTTATTTATTTATTTTATTAATTTTTAATCCCGGCCCAGTCGTTTGCCTTGCGGTAGGCCGTCATTGTTAATAAGAATTTGTTCTTAACTGACTTGCCTAGTTAAATTAAGGTTAAATAAAAATAAAATGAATAAACATGGGATGTGTAAATTCACTCACAGGAGATAAAGAACCAATATGCTCTCCCTCCTCCGTGACACGAAATTTAACTGCAGCCAATCAGAGAGCACAAAAACAATACAGGTACAGAGAGGCAGGACAGACAGCAGACTGTGTCCCTGTCATCACTCGCTTTGTGACTGACAGGCGCCTGTCCTATCAACAGATCACTAGAAGATGCATATTGTTTATCTAGCGGGAGAAGGCTATATAGACTTTTCTGACTAGCGAATTGAAACTTTTAAATGAAAGGAAGCCTTGTTAATTAATTATGTGGAAAAAGTAGAAGGCTGACAATGAGTCTGTTATCGGCTATTTAGCTGACGTACGGCGCTTATGGAAAACACTGCTATGGCACTCCTGACTTGAATGCACCTCAAGAGGAATATTTATCTCTCATTGAACACACAACAACAAGCCAAATAGGAAAATAGATCAACTACTCTACTCTGATTTTTCTATTCATTACTCATTTTCTTTGCAAAGGAAAAGTAAATATGGACTGTTCTAGCATCTTTAAAGTCTCTTCCAGCGTCTTAAAAAAACAAACAAAATACATATATTTTTGGGCGTGGCGGCAATGATTTTGACGTGGCACTGCGCCACATAAATTACTGCAGCAGAAACACAAAATAATACATGACTAATGTTTCGTTAACATCAGTGAGCATATGAAAGGTATATTTTCTTTACTCTGCGGTCCAACTCATCCCAACTATCTCAATTGGGTTAAGGTCTGGTGATTGTGGAAGCCAGGTCATCTGATGTAGCACACTATCGCTCTCCTTCTTGGTCAAATAGGCCGTAGACACAGCCTGGAGGTGTGTTGGGTCATTGTCCTGTTGAAAAACAAATGATAGTCCTACTAAACGCAAACCTGATGGGATGGCGTATCGCTGCAGAATGCTGTGGTAGTCATGCTGGTTAAGTGTGCCTTGAATTCTAAATAAATCACTGACAGTGTCACCAGCAAAGCACCCTCGCACCATCACACCTCCTCCTCCATGCTTCACGGTGGGAACCACACATGAAGAGATCCTCCGTTCACCTATTCTGTGTCTCACAAAGACACAGTGGTTGGAACCAAAAATCTCAAATTTGGACTCATCAGACCAAAGGACAGATTTCCACCTGTCTAATGTCCATCGCTCGTATTTCTTGGCCCGAGCCAGTCTCTTCTTCAACATCTTACAGTTGATGCTGAGATGTGTCTATACTTGAACTATGTGACACATTTATTTGGGCTGCAATATGAGAGAGATTGCAAGAGCACACGAGACCGAGAGACATCGCAGAGATACTGGTAAAGAGAGTGAGGGATCATCTGTGTGGAAGGATGGCGCGCAGGCCAAGCAGCAGCAGTGGAACTACTCGATGGCAACAGGCAGGCAGACAGTGGAACAGAACAGGAGGGTTCCTCCCAGTCAGTCAGTCAGCCATTGATCAGAGAGCAGAGCAGAAGAGACAGCACCATGTCAACAGTTTACTCTCATCCTTGTCAGCCTCAGTCGGAGCCGGGAGGGAGTCCCCTGTGGCTCTAGGATTAGAGCAGCCAGCTGAAGTCATAGATCAGAGCAGTGCAGACAACAACACAGGGCTCAGGTCTTAGGCCTAGGGAAGCCTGGGTAGGGTTCTCATAGGCCGTAAACCTTTATAAACCTACTTCAATACCCCTTACTTACACAGGGCTCAGGTTTATAGGCCTGGAAAAGCATGGTAGAGCATACCTAGGGCCTACACTTTTATACACCAGAAACAGTATCTACCTATTTTTGGTTTGCACATCTGTCACATCATGCCACTGTTATGAACTTTCTAAAGACATCTCACACCCTAACTAGACCGGCCACATTGTGTGCGTGAGCGATGCAAAACAATTTAACGTGAACATGTTATTCAATCATTTCAACTACACTACTTGATGAGAAGCAGCCTTCTGAAAGTCCCGTCTCCATCTTCTCATTGGTTTTGACTACCATACAAACCAACGTGGGTACTTGGTAGATCAACAAGGAAAGATTAATCAAAGATAGTATTAGATAAGTTAACTAGGTTTACTCTTGTATGTGTGGCTTAATCACTGGTGTAGAGAATCACATGATTTTGTTTAGCTCTGGGTCAAAATTCTACAAAGATCCAGAAAGAAAAATGGTAAGGCAGCTAGCAACAGCTTGCTGTCCATGAATGTTTCATGTTGTTACGATCTGCCCCAGATTAATATAATTTATTTACAGTTGGTTTTGGTATTTTAATAAAATGCGTATCATGATCATGTCTGGTGTGCGGATAGTCTAATCAGGGTGTCAGCCATAGTGGCTCCCAAAAGTCGAGTGGTGCCCTCATTCTAAACTAATTATTGATTTGTCTAAATTACTCTATAGTGGCTAAAAAATACCATGGCATAGCTAAAGTAGGCAAATAATTATTAGGGAACAACTGTCATAATTTTGATGTCATCAAATGTACTTTAAAGATATGGCAATGTTGCCATTAGCTAGCAACATTGCTGTTAAAAATAGCTAGCAATGCTAATGTTAGCAAACTAGAATCCGGTGCTCTACCCTCAATCTTAGCGGCATCTGAAGTCAATCCGACAACATCACAATGATGACAAATGGTTCCCCTACTAATTATTTGGCTCCTTTTGAAAGGATTATAATGGACTTTAGAAAAAAAATCTTCATCAGCACACACTGGGAATGCTTAGAGTTGAACCAAATACAGTACAGAAACTGCTCCTCCAATAGAAATCCCTGATCACACTTATAGGCGATGTTACCTAGCATAGCTCATGCGCTGAAACACGTAAAATCGGTCATATCATGCCAAACAGAGCACGCGCAGGCCATGAAATAAAACAAAAATAAAAGCGGGTCAGTTTGTCACTTCCACAAGGTTTTAGTACTGACAGGTTCAGTAACATAAGACGTCGACTCGAATCTAGATTTTGCCTTTAGAATTCGAGAAAATTAATAACTAAAAAGACACATTTTCACTTCTCCCATTGACTTGCCAAAACTCAAACCGCGGCTGGTCTGTCGAATCTGCTTTGCTGCGCGTTCCCGAGAAGTGTTGCGATGTAGCAACTCAGTTTGAAAACTCTGTGGTAGAAAGTTCAGTTGGGCACCAGTTCAAAATAGAATCTTCATAACAATATTGTGGCAAGGTGCAACCCATTAAAACACAACTGCTTCTGAAAAAAAAACTAACTTCTAAACACTTGTGAAGACCAAAGAGCATCTCTCACATGCACTCTATTCCCCGAAACATATCTCCAACTAGCCCTTTCTACTTCCACCTCCACACTGTTCTCCCCGTTGACCTCAGTGTTAAAAAACAAGCAGTGGCACGCCGGAGAGAAGCACAAACACCTCTGTAAAGCCACCACAGGACCACTACGCCTTCATTATCTGTAATAGGCTATATTTTCCTTACTGAGCATCTTAACCATGAATATGTTTAGGTACAGCCTAGAGAGCATGGACTTGTGGGGTATGATGGCTTTGCTCATGCCTGGTCCTCTTCTCACCCCGGATCAAACTCAATTAGTTTGAAACCATAAAGACATTCACACAGTGATAGTGTTACAAAGAAAGCTCTGCTCTCCCCTACAAGTGAAGGGCACTCACAACACCCAGGGCCAGGAAGAGAAAAGGTCAGGACAGGAATACAGTACAGAACATTCAGCATGGTGCCTGCTATGAGTAAGCACTTTCTATTGAATACCATGGCAGGGATTATCTCAATAAAGACAGACTCAGTAAGTCACAAATAAAATAATCACACACACACACTGTACATATGGGACCCGATTCAGGAAAAGAAGTGTACGTCGCAAGTCACGACTTCACAGGAGAGCCAATTGAACGTAAAAAATATATTTTTAACAAAATTATGTTTTGGACAGAAATGCCTTCTCAAACCTGAACGTTCATGTGCCTTAATAACAAACATCTATGCCATCTGTAAATACGAATACAATTGTTAAATTACGATTCTTGTTGGTTAAACCACAGAAAAAGTAAGCAACCTTCCCACTAGCTATGATTGGC